>NW_023502343.1:0-51167 GCF_013396075.1 Fusarium subglutinans
TTATAAAGCTTAAATAAGAAAGTAAGGTTTCTCGTGGTGTATTATGAATTATCCAACTAAGGGGTAAAATCTTATATATGTAATCCTCATTATATAATCATCACGTGACCCAGTTTACGTAACTTTCTAACTAATATTCCCTTAGTAGGAAATATTTAAAGTTTATAGGAAAAAACTTTAATATATAGAACTTGCTTAATTCTCCACATTTTACTTAGGTAAGCACACCAATCAAAAGCCCTAATTTTTCTCATTATTTTAGTATATATTTTGCCCTAATTAGTTATCTAGATTATAATATATTCCTTAGTTATATAATAAGACCTTTATATAAAATTAGGTCTTAATAATTAAAAACTTAATTTAAAAAGATAAACTTTAGGTATTTTTAATAATAAGTTAAGTAGCTAGTAATAATTACAAGGAAAAAGTTAAATAGGCTAGTAATATTAGGTAGAAAAGTTTATTTATTAAAGATTTAGTTATATTTAGGACTAGGTTTTTAGTTAAATAAAGCTTTATTAAGCTATAAAGGTTTTAAATATAAAGGCAGGGGCTCCCTATAATTAAGAGCTTCTTTTCTCTGCTCCACTAGAACAGCATCATCCTGGACACATATTCTAAATAATATGCTGACCATGCCGTGAAAAGTGTAGACTTCGCAATTAGAATAAGTGGAAAGCCGGCGATAGGTCTCCAGCTGAAGTCTCTTGGAGTAGGTGAGCACAACTACTCGCTTGTCCGGGTGGGCAGCTACGATAGCTTCAGCTGTGGCCGTTTTGCCTGAGCCGGGCCGAGCTGACACAACAACGTTCTTCGTACTGCAGAGTTCTGCAATCTCTTGCTGCGCCCTAGATGGGATAAACGGACTTTTCTTTGTTTGACGCTGGAGAAGGTTATTCGTAGTTGTAAGGAAGCGAAGTGAACTACCAATGCTGAGAACCTGTACCGAGCACCTTATTAGCCTTCAGATCTTTCACATTTCCCTGTATGATTATAGCTTTCTGCCACTCACTGGCGATTTTCCAGAGGATAAGCATACACGGGTGTGCATTTTCAGGAGTGCCTGGCCAATCATCTTGACTCTTGCCCACAAATCCAGGGATGCTAGTAGACATGGAAGAGCAGCAGCACTTATTTATATACCTCTAGGATCAGTCATCACGGCGTCTAACTTTTCAGCCAAAGTAAGATCCTAAGTAACAGTGGGGGCGATAAGGATAATATCCGTATATGTTTATATAACCTTTAACTTTATGTCTGGGGGGCTTAAGCCTCTTGTAAGCTCCCATAACTTTATTACAGTAGCCATTATTTTATCTACCTAGTAGTTGTAGTCTGAGTAAGCAGGTCGCTTAGATAATCTAACCCAGAGTTGATTTTACCTATGCAAGACTGCCCTTGGGCATAGCCACCCATAGAAGCCCGGATTATCAATGGTACGCTATTCATCGAGGAAAAGGTGCTTATCTTGAGTAGTAATATGTACTAGGATTTGTATCTCAAACCCGTGGACTTCTACAGAACTAAGCTTGACAGTTCTCCAAGTCAGCCACAATTCTCCCACAGAGCTCCCGCTCGCTCGCCTTTGCTACTTCATCATCACTGCTATCAATCATAAGACAACTAAGCACAACGTCCGCATAAGTGTCTCCACATTCCCATCTTAAGCGGTCGAGATACTTTCGACATATCTTTCGCCTTCGCTCATAATGGTCCTCTTCATCACGATAGGGACTTTTATTATACCCTGAGTCCGAGTCCGAGTCTGAGTCTGTGTCATCATCATTCTCCAAGTTCTTCCATAGGCCGACTTCAATGAGAAGAATCCCAAGAGAGTACACATCATATGCGTGACGATATAGACGCTTGGGATCTGCGTGCTTCGCAGGATGCTGATAGTAGTCAAGTGTAAAGCCACTGATGTTTGTCTCTTTTGCCTCGTCGGTTGAGGCTATCTTCCCCAGTTTATTGCGACCGTATATGCTGGCACTTCGAGGAGTTCGTTTTCGACGTCTCAACTCTGAGTCGTAAGAACTATCCCAGGTTGCGGTGCCCATTGATATACTCTTTACTGATATCGGATAGTCAGGCCTATCCGCTTCTGGCGCAGGCTCAGATGGTGGATTTGTTTGGATGATCATATCGTCCGGCTGTGAGAAGATGTAGCCCATCAGGGTAGGTTTTGACACATCGATTTCGATTTTGACCTCGTATCGATCCTCTTGGAGGGTATTAACACGCTCGGGGAAGAACATGACTGACTCTGCGCGTATGTTTTTATGCAGCCAGCCACTAGAGTGGAGGAGGCAAACAGCACGCACGAGCTTTCTCGCTAGCTCGAAACGTGCACCGAGCATAGATCGGATCCCCTTTTTCTGCCTGGTTCCGAGGAGCGACTGCAACGTCACAGGTGCCCGTAGCTTGAGATTCTCCGCAGGCCGCTCACGGCTTTGCATGCCAATCGTGCCGGGGAGCCTGTATAAAATGCTGCAATGGCCTTTGTCGTCGCCTTCGGTGTGGTCTATCATACCAACGATATCCAAGCCATATACATTCTTCATCATGTTGGCGCCCTGAAAGGTGTCGAAGAAGTTCATGATGAGGGCGTGAAGCTTAGGATCTGCTGGTCTGACTCTCTCGATGGGCTCGTCCTCATCACTGCTGCTGTATTGGTCGATCTGACTCAAGTCAGGCTTTCTGTAAGATGACAATGATGACATGAAGCGCTCCCGCTTTCGACGTTGCTTCAATCGTTGTTTTTGCTCTTGAGTGAAATCTAGCGGCGGTCCGCGGTAATCTCGCATTTCTACGTAAACGACTTGCTCTTCGAATAGTGCAAGGCCCTTTCCCAAGTACCTCATCTCAGGTTTTATCTCGTCAATGCTGGGAAGACTCCTGTCATTCAAGTCCTTCCTTTCTCTATTTTTATTCACTGATGCTTTCAGCGTGGCCGTCGAAGCCAGCAATTCGTAGCCCTGTCGCACTAGAGACCCTTCATCGACCTTTGCATGTTCGGTTGCGAGTGTTGAAGTCCACTTCAGACCATCTGGCGACTCCTGTCTAGCCAGGCATTCTATAGTGAGATATATGTTCATAGACTCGAACGCATTTTCGGGACAAAGGCGATAGAGAGATTCGCTATGAGATCTCAAGTCGGCAATGAGTTTCTTGAACTTTTCCTTGTCTTTCAAAGCCCATTTAAGCTTGTTAAGCACAGAGAGGCGGTTTCTGACTTCATGGAGGACCGGCTCGACATCTTCGATTTTAGCATCCGGGATGAGCAATTGGACATCATACGTCGATTGTGATTCATTCTGGATGGTCTGGGTTGGTTGAAGCTGGAAACCATACCTCTTGATGAGCTTTTCCCGGTTGCACAGGGTATCTGCAAGTGCAGAAAGGGTTTTGAAAACCCCTTCAGCCTTGAAGCGGTTGCTCAAGAGGTATTGATGGAGCTTAGACCTCTTTCGCCTGGCACGAGCGGACAGTCCTGGGTCGTTGTCGTCTTCATTTTGAATCTGCCAATGAAAACCCCAGGCTTCGAGAATCGATTGCTGAATTTCCAGCTCGCGCAGGTGAGCCGAAGATTCTGCCTGGGCTGCATTCACGGTGGTGAATAAATCGTAACAGTCCCGGCATGCCGTGTAGAGGCCAACGATACCAATTGCAAGACCAGCAACATCCATAATGGAAATAGAAAATATGTGATGCTTAGCAGGGTGCTAATAGTTAAGCTCAAACAGATAAAGTCAAGATCTGTATATATAAACTAGTTAGCGGTAGGGTACCTGGTATATTAATTATAGTTAATTTAAAATATTATATAGTAAAAGGGTTTTAACTAAATCAAAAGAAATAGTATTAAAAGACTTTAATATACTTACTTATTTTATATATATTTAGACTTATATTTAGTACTATTATAACCATTCTAGCTATAATAAAAGTTAGCTTATTAAGAAATAGTATCTTAAAGGCTAAAGCTTAAGCGTTATTTTATTTAACTAATTATTAAGTAGTATAATAAAAGCTATATTATAGTAATAAGTATATAAATATTACTTACTTCTTTTATAACTTTAAGTTTATTATATTAAAATAAGCTATATAATATTAATACTTTAAACCTAAAGGCCTTATAATTAAATTAATAGACTAATAACTATTATATAATTAATTTCCTAATATCTAGCTAAAGAATTATAATTATTTAGATATTTAGTACTATAGTTATATATTCCTTTACCTTATAGTAATTAAAAAGTAAAATAAGTCTTAAAATAAATAGTTAAATTTAAAAAGTATATTTTTAGACTTTATTATTATATCTTTATTTAAGCTTATAAAGGACTTTTAAATAGGCTACTTATTTAGACCTGCTTGCTGTTTTGCTAACACTAGATAGTTTTCTTCTAAAGCCTCCCTTACTATTTTTCGAGTCCTAGGCTGAAAGATCCGATGGTGTGAAACCACAAATAATACCGCATTGTACGCCATGTTGGTGTCTACAACGTGAGATTGCATAAGCATGTACAAAAGTCGAAAGGCTGAATCTCGCGCGATATCCTTTTGTCCTCTGATCTCTGTTCCCTCTTCTGGATCCCAATCGTCCTTACCTTTCCTCATGTCGTACATGATGTCACGAATGGTGCGGCCTTCAGTGACATCAATAGCAAGAGAATCGAGGGTGTCGCAAAGAAGATGATACTGGGAGAGCTCCATGGGCATGCGGCGAAAGAACTGTCGAAATCCATTATCAACTCCGTAGCTGATCATTTCGGAGTAAGATCCATCGCCGTATCTTGCCTTGGTCATCTCAGTGGTCTTCCCTTGACCCCGGTCGACCGTATCTGGCAAAATTCCCTCTGCCTGTTTGCTCGCTGTTGTCTTCGCTTGTGTATTGCCATTTTCTTCCCATTTGTAATACAGGAAGTGAGGCAACATGTCTCCCTTTTCGGACTGGTAGAGTGACAATTTGCTTCCGCCATCATATTTAACAGTAACTTTCCCCCCATATTGCTTGGCCAAGTTGGATATTGTTTTGATTAGTGACGCTAAACGCTTCAGGTCATTCTGGTTCAGCTCTTCCCATCTCTTAACCTGGGCTTCCACGTTCTCGACTTGTGGTACTTCAAACTTCCCTCGATAATGATATGCTCGGACGAGCTTTGAAGTTTGTGATACCCAGAGCTGGGCTGCAACGTCCTCTATAGGCAAGTGTCTGCTAATCGCTCGGGTTTTGATTTCAAGGATTGACTCTGGCGGCACTACTCGACCTTCTCCCGTGATAACCAGTTTAGATGGGACAGGGTTGACGCTTGAGGCGCCGGTAGCTGAGGACAACGATAAATCTCTCATACTATCGAGTAGAGGGTCGTCTTGAGGCCCCTCGATCTGATCAGTGGCCACGTATCCGTCAGCTTCGTAGCGTACAACAAATTCTAGATCACAAAATCGATATGCGATGATCCTATGGTGACCAGTGCTATCATTGACCTGGTTGACGGTGTATTCTTCCTCGAATTTATGGCCAAAGCCACGAAACTCATTTGGCGCGATATACCTAGTAACCGCTGCCTCATCTCGGAGAAACAACGCGGTTGTCCCGATGACCTCGACCGCTATAGTAAATGGCTCAAGATTACCAGGGTCCAGGTCAGAGTTGATGAAAGCCAGTAGCTTGCGGATGTTGTTTCGATCGGTTACAACATCAATAGAGCAGACATCGAAAGCAGGGTGTGTAAGGTACAAAGCCCGGAAGAGAGGCTCTAGTGAGCTTTCTGGATAGCGAGCTTCATTTTGGTTTATGTAATATAAGCCCGAATCCTTTTGGAGCTGCTTGGAGGTCCTGGGGGCTGACCAGCGAGGTGGGCTCCCCGGGACGGCGATCGTGGCAGTAGGCCTTTCAATCCAGTTGTAGGACGATAGATGTCTGACGTCGGTGATTGATGCGGGGGTGCAAGGGCTACAGTCTTCAATATCGCTCCTGTTAATCTCAGCAACAGTTCTAGATGTCATGGTGAGATCAAATCACTGCAATAGTGACCTATGCGTGTTCACTGTAATGATTGAGGACAGCAAACACGCGTGGCGACTCCCTCATCTTCAAGCAAAACGCCCGGCCTGGAAGGAGGCCGCTATACGCGCTTCGTATTAGTACACTATTTGCTAGGGCTAGCTCGTGTAGCTACGGGGAACAGTTTCCAGTGTCCGATTGGCGAAGTGACTATGTGTGTTGCACAACATACAGAACATCTGCATCATGTCGTGGTCGAAGTGCTCCATATGCAAGTTTCATCATAGTTTCCCATGGCTGCATATTGATTGGTTTCGCCGGTCTCACGTCAGTCGCGAGCAGATCATAAATTTCGTGGGCTCGGAGCCCTGTGGCCAGGGTGTGACCTCCGATAGCCATAATTATCAGATCATAGCTCTCATCAACACCAGCCTCTTCAAATGATCTCTTCACTTGGAGGGCAAGGTCTGCACCCCCAGCTTTGTCGTCCTCATTCGCGTGATTTGGCTTTCACCGCACTGAGGGGTTGTTGGTTGGTGACGAAATATGTCAAGCCCTGTTGGGTCGAGTTCCAACCACTTGCCCTCAAATGACGTGGCTGATATTTAGGATTCGCGCTATATTCTGAGTCATGCATACTGAGACTATACTAAGGCTTTTACTACACATCACATTCACTACATGGGATGCCGCATCCACCGTCACTCTAGACTCTGTGGGAGGCCCACCAATGTGACAGCTGTCTCAGCATCGTCCCATACGCACACAACAGCACTGTTGTATGATTTCTATAGGACGCGCTTTACTACTACTATGGACTGTAGGATTAGGTCAAGGGATCGCTAAGTAAGCCCTGCTTTCCAGCATGTACCACAAGTAAAGATCATTTGAGATAGGCAGGAAGTCAGTGATGTTTGGGTGCAATATCGGCTCTGGAAGGTTATTTAAAAGTATCAGAAGTCACTGTTCTTATCCCTGGAGCCTAATGGCAATGCCTGTTGATGGTCGGCCTCCCGCATCTGCAATACGTGGTCTTTGTTGCTTGCTTGCCACGCTCCTCCTCACCGCTTCAGTCGGGAAAAAGGGTGTTGTTTGCTGTTGTTACTCGTGACTGAGACCTTAAATCGTCAGACAGAACTTAAAACTACATCTGGTGCGGATGCGGTGATCTGTCTCGTCCTAATCCGTTGCGCAACATTCCCGCCACGGATAGATATAGTTACAGGCTCCCTCGCTATCGATAGTCATGGAATAACCTCTGTGAAGATCAAGGAAGACCCCCTCTTCCAGCAGAAAGTTCCTTCTTTTTGTATTTACGGTAGCTCCAAGAAGAGACCAAGCAAGAAGAGACATAGTAAGAGGTAAAGGAAGAAAACCGTAGGGTCAAGCTAGGCGGAGGCATTTGCCTTGCCTAGGATGAGAGTCTTTCAATATTACAACTTCGCCATAAGTACCATTGTTTTGCGCCGCCGTTTACCGTATTTATTTCCCTTCCCTAGCCACCCAACTAGTATAGGCGCTGCCAATCATGCCAGTAAACGCTTTCGGACAGATAATAAGCCACGAAACCCTTTTCCTTCGAACGCAACTACCAAGCCTAGACTAAAGCCATTTCCGGCTCTTGTGGCTTCTTGTCTCGGAGCTGTGGAGAGTTGTGGCTGATTTGCCCCCTCTAACAGGCCATAGCTGGGCTGAATGTAGATTCCTTGGCACTGCCCTCTCGATTCTAGTTTCTAGCGGTTCGCTAAAATTGTCTCCTTGCGGGCTGTTGTCTCTCGTAGGGCTGGATTTAACTATAATGGCCCTTTGTATGGCGCTGTCCTGTTCTAAAAGCGCCATCTAGGCCACAAAGATTCAGCTGAACTGGCTGGTCAGTAACCCCTAGACTCCGTTGAGATTTGTGGAATATTTAAGATAATGACCAGCCCCTGTGTTACTGAAGCGCCAAAGCTCTTCGACTAATCTATCAAGATGTGGCTTCCATTACCATTTCTTCTGCCCATTGCGTTGCTGGCACAAGTGATAGCTGCCCAGAACGCTGGGCTCAACACTCTACCCGTCATCTGCGCCGGTGTCAAAGAAGTTTCAACATGCGAGATCAGAACCATCGTGCCAAGTGGTGTCAAGGTCAATATGAGAACCATCAAGGTCCCCACGGTAGGCCAGATTCAATTAGCACTTGTAGACAGCCTGTATACTAATACCAGGCAGTGGAACAAATGCAAAAGCCGCGTATCGGCGACACGGAGCTGCCCAACCCTCAAAAAGCCCCTCAGGCGTTGTAAAGTATGGACTTGCATCCCCGGTAAGGCTTATCATCCAAAAGATAAAAAGAGTTAACTGACACTGGTTCAGGCTGGGAGAAGAAATCGAAACAAATCCCGTCCAGTCTAACTATTCTTACCAAGGAGATCGATCTCTGCGATGAGATTCGTCGGGCGCTTGGCAAGAGTCTGGGGGATAAGTTCATCAAGTCATCAGAGGCCATCTGCGGTTGCTTCACTCGCTTGCAAACCTTCGCGACGACAGGTTCCTTCACGGCCATGTCAATTCGGGGTGAGATAAGCGCAGCTACCACAAAGGTCGCAGACGACACCCTTAGTATTGAAAAGGTACTATATCCCCATTTCTCTCTCTAATTCTCCTCTAACTCGTCCAAGTGTTTTGGAAAAGTTAGTCTGCCAATTCTCAACAACAAAGCTGAGATTGCCAATGTTCTCAAGTCGATCGCTCCTTGGGTCATCGCCCAAGCCAAGGATGTAAGTCTTTGATTCTCCCTGAGTAGCTATATATCTCAGAACTGATACGTCGCAGATTGACCTTTCAGTCTTCCAATCTCTCGCCCGTGTAGTCGCTGCCTGTCAATCCGGTAACTGCAACGCAAACTCCATCGGCGCCGCGGTCAATGCTTATCTAGCCCCGTCGTTCCAACTCATGGAGCCCCCAATCAAGTCGGTACTTATACAGTGGGATGGTGCCCTGACTCGTATCCAAGAAAGAGTCAAGGATATTAATGAAGCGGCTGACTCTCTGGCATCCAACTACGATACCATGCGAGCTGAATTCGATTCAAGCAAGCAAAAGATTTGCGAGGAGCTAAATCGGTGTGATGGACAGGGAGAGGGAGTCCCGAAGTTCCTCGACCAGGGTTAGTCTGTAGTACCTTTACGATGACTGCACAAGTACTAACCACTTGCAGTTGATGAGGTTATTGAAGCCGCCAACAGACTCTGGCCAGTCCGAGGCCCCCTTGACGTTCCATCTAGCCGGCTCCGCGACAGGTTATCTGAAACAATTCAACTCAGAAAAGACATCAAAAAGTATCCAGAGGCGGCAAGCCTAGTCTCCACGATCAAGCAGGGCAAGTTCAAAAAGATCAGCGACATCTTTTTATTCATGCCCATCGTTCAACGCCTACCGGAGCTAGCCAAGCAGATTAAGATTGACCTTTCACCACTCCAAGACGTCATCAAACAATACAAGCAGCCATCCGGAGAGGCCCACGAGAACGTATGGTCCCTCAGCTGGTCTAATATTATCTGGCCAGATACAGAACTCACATCCGACTCACCCGAAGCAGATGCCGCATTGATCGCCGAACTAGACGCAATAGACGACCTGGTCAGAAATTACCTTTCGGGCCCTCTCCTTGCATACAGCAACGGCATGTTCATAATGGATGCTGAGCTTCGGGGCTTCTCGGTAGTCAACGGCTCATTTGCCATGGAGACCAAGGTGGCGACGTATAACCGATGGACGACAATCTCTATGGACATGCCATGCTCCAAAAAGGAGACCAAGGTGTATAAGAAGAGTGGGCTTCAAAAGACCTTTTCATGGAGGACGTATTTCAAGTGCAAGGTAGCTCCCGTGACGGCATATTTCCCCAAGACTCATGTGCCCTATATCAGGATTCGAGGTGGAGCGGGAATAGATCCCAACGATCAGTAGTATCTCCTATATTATCTTCTTTTCTTAGGTTTTATCTATTTGAATAGGCTAGATTTGGTAGCAGTGCAACTGTTCGAAGTTCTGCAGAGGGGACCATCCCAGTCATATGATGTCATTTAAGTATTCCGCCCGTTCTAATAATTACTGCTTTGGCCAATTGTTCCCAAGTGACTGTCTTCGCTATATTAAATACACATCCTAGGTTCGTGTAACTTAGATCATTCCTCGGTATAAGACGACTCTTTATTGTGTAACTGGCTGTACTGAGATCCTAGCTGTTCTTGACCGATAATGTAACATACATAGTAGGTCGTAGTCCTCCTCCACTACAACATATCCACGTTCAATACTCCGCATAGGTATCTCCACATTCCCATCTTCAACAGTTGGGATACTTTCGGCATACCGTAACTTTCTTTAATAGAATGATAATGAACCTCGACGCGAGGCAGTCGAGGCAAATGAAAGATGCACGCAATCTTCCAGAAATCCAATCATGTACATTAATAAACCTGTAAACAACACAGCGACCGGTAAACAGGGTCACCGGAGCAGCTTAGGATAAACCAACGACGGTTCGTTCTGGCTCACGTTGGCTCACGACAAGGGAAAAAGTCAAAGGCAAATTTCCATATCAACAATCTTTGTGATTGATATTGCACTTGCCAAGAGTAAGCAAAGCAAAGACCCTCCTCCCGCGATTCAATAGAGATAACGGACGCGCTATGAGCCTGGGCGATCTTGCTACTTTGGAACAGGCATTTGCTTTGTACCATCCACGCAGCTCAGCCAACGGGGCCTAGCATCAGAATATGCTTCAAGTGCAGGTTGCATATCAAAGGCATCTAACGTCCCGACCTTGATGATAGTCAGACCAGGAAAGGATTCGCCTTGTCGATAACAAGTGCTCCCACAATCAGCGCAAAAATAGCTAGTGATCCCATTTCCACTATCGGCGAGTTTCTCAAACACTTTTGGTGTGCCTTGACTGAGGTTGAAATTCTGCTGAGGGACCAAGATATTAGTGCTAAATGCACTTCCGCTGATTTTGCGACAATCGCCACAATGACAAAGGGCCTGCTTGAGTAATCAACGGGCTGATACCAGTAAAGCTGCATTTGCCAACAGATACTACGTACCTGTACCACAGGCTCCCCCGTGTAACGGTATCGGATCTTTCCACATAAGCAGCCGCCTTCTGCCATCTTGAATATGCAAGACGCTTTTTGAAGATTAGAGAGGATTTACTTGGAACACAATTTTCTTTGTGATTAGCAACAGCAAGAGACTCTACAATTTGTTGTCTTTTATCCGGGAATCCCAAAATGGTAATATTGAAGACCCGAGATCCTCGGCAGAATTGGTTGTGTACCCCGCTCATAGCATTATGTATATTTCCACGATTGCCAATTCTCTCAATTGAAACAAGTATCAACTATATATCCCTACAAGTGGATCGAGTCTCACTTACATTGACGCCTTAAGGCTTACCATTCTTCGCTATGAGACGACTTGACGGAAAGATAGCCATCGTGACTGGTTCTTCCAGCGGCATAGGCCGTGCGATTTCACTAGAGTTTGCCCGAAATGGTGCTAAAGTGATCTGCGCAGATTTGACCGAGAAAGCCCGTGCTGATGTTGCCTCTGAACTGGCTATCACAACGCACGATCTGGTCACAAAGGAAGGCGGAGTAGCCGAGTTCTTCAAGGTTGACGTTACCAAATCCGAAGAACAAGAGGCTTTAGTGAAATATGCTGTCGAAAGGTTTGGCAGACTGGATATGTGTGTCTCTCATTCTTGTTCTTATATTGCAACGATCTGGCATCTCGACCTTGCGCAAACTTCCAATGATAGCCTTGCTAACAGACCTCATTTCAAGAATGGTTAATAACGCCGGTGTTGCCATGGAAGCCAAGGATCCCCAACCTATTTGGAGCTTCGACCAAACCGTCTTTGAGAAGGACATTAATATCAACGTGCTTGGAGTCTTGCTTGGATGCAAGTATGCTTCCGCCCAGATGATTAAACAAGATCCTCTCCCGTGTGGCGACAGAGGCTGGATCTTGAATACAGCCAGCGTTTTTGGCCTGGTTGGCAGCCCAGGTATCGCTGGTTATGTGACATCCAAGCATGCTGTGATGGGACTTACCAAAGCAGCAGCATGGGATTGCGCGCCGCACCGAATCCACGTGAATGCTCTGTGTCCTGGGTGTAAGTACTTTCATTTAACGTTCAGCTACCCAAAACCCTATCACCACCAGAAAGTAACATTGCGCAGATACGGAAACGGCCTTTATAGCTGGTCTTGAAGGACAGAACAGAGCCCAGGTGGAAGCACTCCACCCTTTCGGAGGGCTAGGCCGTCCGGAATACATTGCGAGAGCGGCCTTGTTCTTGGTTTCAGAAGATAGCAGTTGGGTGACGGGTATAGGTTTGCCTGTAGATGGGGGCTATACAGCATTTTAGTGAATGTTAAGCTATAGGTATTTAGGAGAAGTCTCCAAGTATATGATGCCTCAAATTGATTTTATGTTATTTCAGCATGGTATTGAAACTTACAATAGCCTACATGTGTCGGCTGCATCAGTTAGTATTTATCCGCCAAGTAGCTCAGCCTCCTTGCTACGATTGCGCCTATGATCTTTCCTATGATACTGAGTAGGTCTATCGGTCTGTATGCTTTAGGTGATGTGTAGTTTGCCTTTCCCAGCTCTTTCAGCGCTACTATAGTCGATTGTCTGAGGTGAGATTGACAGTAGCCAAGCCCCGCCCTGGACTTATGGATGTGGATTGTGACGTGTACCGCAACCACGGTGACTGTGGATTCTTAGATATATCCGTCTAGGCTTGTTCTGGTCCATGGTCATTGTAGCTTCGGAAGCGCGTCACCTAGGATCACTGAATATGCCGCTTCGTCAATCGCCTTCCAATCCCATCTCTTGTGCTGCTGGCCCAAGTACCAGCTTTCAGAAGCAGTGCAAGCGATCAAGGATCTACAGGAGCAGGAATAGTCCTGTCATTGCAGTTCTTTGTAAGAATTATCTTAAGCAAATTTTCTTGCATGGGGGCCCTTGCAATGTATTCCATCATATCAGATTTATACCTGTATCATCTGGATAGGTCCTTGGCTTAGTCATGAGAAGGATACGAGTTATGTAACTGGTTGCATTGAGCTGCTAGCCGTTCTTGACCGACAATCTGACATATCCTCCTCCACTCCAACATACCTAAATATAATGGTCTTCACCAACCACTAGACACAGAAATCATGCCTCGATGCGCCTTCTGCCGCACTTTTACTGTTGATCAAGATCGTTTTTACCTGGAGTTCCACCAAAACCTCGCCTCGCTGAAGAAAAGCGCTGAAGACGGCTGCGACTTTTGTCATCTTTGCTGGACAAGCTTCAGACGGGAATGGTCAGGTTCTGAGATTGAATCTGTCCTCAAAGACGAAGTTCCGGAAGGGGTTACTAAGTTTGAGCCGGGTATTTGGATTTATGTCCACTTTACAGACTACAGTCCCTCTCTGACTCAACCGCGCATCATCGTATCGTGCGGGAGATACAACCCTATCACTTCTGTGAAGGAAAGCAGCCATGGACTTAGCTACATCAACCTGACCGTTTATGGGTAAGATCGCTTATATTTAGAGCACGATGTTAGAAAAGCCTCTAATATGCTTGACAGCAAAGAGGGAACTGTGGCAGGTTCTCGAACACCTGGACGGATCTGCACAGCAGACTATGAGCCTGACTCATATCTCACCTTAATCCAACGTTTCCTCGAAAGATGTACAAAGTCCCATCAAGCATGCGGTGCTGATGTGACGTATGACATGCCCACCAGGGTCATCGACGTTGGCAACAGGAAGCAAGGAGACCTTCCACGACTTGTCGTTACTGACCAGAGCATGAAGGAGAAATATCTTGCCTTGTCCTATTGCTGGGGGCCCGGTACAGACACCTTCACCCTCAATCACAAGACGATGGAAGAAATGCTAAGAGGCATCTCCGAGTCTCGACTCGTAGCCGCACATCGCGATACGATAGCGTTATCCCGACAGTTGGGTATCCAATACATCTGGATCGACGCTCTATGCATAATCCAAGGCGACAAAGATGACTGGGAAAGTGAATCAAAACTCATGGCGAAGGTATATGGCCACGCAACCCTTACTATCACCGCAGGGAGATCAGGCGATGCTCGAAACTCCTTCATCGCCAATAGTTACAAACAACCTGCTCCTTGTTGCGAGTTTCCTCTTGCAGATGGCCAAGGTGGGAATGTTATTGTTGGGCCATTGAGATCCGCTGACTATGGTATTACTGAGACTCGCGGATGGTGTTGTCAAGAAAAGAGACTGAGCCGTCGAATTGTGTTCTTCGGCAAAGAGCAGCTCTTTTTTCTGTGTCGAAGCTCCGGTTACTCGGAAGATCGCAGCTATCAGGAGGGTAAATCTATCTTACTACACAGCTTTCTAAACATTGGTAGCGGGAATACGCAAGTGATACGAGATCGACTCCTTCAGTATTGGGACGAGATTGTAGTCGACTTCTCTCGACGCCAACTATCGAACCCTCATGATATCTTCGCTGCCCTTGCCTCCATCGCTGCGCCTATCTCTAAAGCTTTGCAGTCACGTTACCTGGCCGGTCTCTGGGAGTGTGATCTCGTTCGATGTTTGTTATGGAGACCTGGCTATAGAGTGAGCAGCTTCTTTGGACCCGCAACGAGACCTTTGCCAACTGTTTTTGCACCCGCCCCCGTGATCAGAGCGCCTTCTTGGTCTTGGGCCTCCATTCAAGGTGGCGTCAAACCTCTCACACTTCAGCAATTCCGGAGGATGAAGACAGAGAGCGAAAGCGGAATCCCATTGATCAGGCCGAAGCAATATCGTTGGACTGTAGATCCTCAGTGTGGAGCTGACACACTACACATGCCGTCTTGCGAGCTGCAGTTTCTGGGACGGGTTCAAGAAGCCATTGTGCTCACGAGAACACCGTCTAGCGACTTCATCGCTTCGCTTCGAAAGCAAAAGAGGCCAGCGGGTACTATGCGTCGGCCAGTTGTGCTAGGGCGCAGGGAGATGAAGGAAGGGAGTCTGAATAAAGATATGTCAGCTTTTGTGGCGCTAGGAATTTTTGACTTTGACGAGGAGAGTATGGAAGAGGTCTTTTGCTTGCAACTTACACTTGAGGAGGGGCTTATGATCTGCAAGAAAGATGATGCGACCTTTCAGCGCATAGGAGTCTTTCAGGCATGTAAAATGGATTGGTTTGACAGTGTAGTAGAGTCGGAAATTAGCTTGGTATAAGCTTGGTATAAGGAAACGCAGGTCAAATACAGGCTGTTATACTATAAAGTGGCTTTCTCATTTCAGAGGGTATTAACTACTATTTAGTTATTTCACCTACGGCAATAACCGTTGCTTTCATTAATATGTATCTACTTGTTGTGTTCCATCATATTAAGCCCTTTTTCCTCCATATCTCTTCACATTGTATGTGAACCCCAGAATATCGAGGAATATCTCCCATCTCACAATTCCTCCAGTACGTGCCCAATATCTTGCATTGCGCCGAAGAAGTAGCTCTCATTCCCGCTAGGTATGCAGGTGTAGCCATATGCGGATAGTATCGGGATCTCGAGCAAGCGGATTCAATTATATGGCAGATCCTATCCACAGCAAACTCCATAGTTACCTCAGAAACCGTCTCTTCATTTCCATTAGAGGTTGTGAGAACAGCTATCACAGCGGCGCAGCGGTATATATCACTGCATTTCCCTTTCTCTGTCTTGTCCATTCCTAGCCTTAGAAGCTGCGCCATTGCTCGAGTGAGACTCTCTGATAAACTGGTGGAGTATTTGCTTTGGACCAGAGAGACGAAGAGCCAGAATGTCTCTGCTGGACATCCAACTCTGTCGAAGAAGTCTTGGCCCAGCGAACTTCGATGCCAGTCGTCAAAGATGAGGCCGCTCTTGGTGTTGCTGGTGGACTGTCTGACCAGGGCTCCAATGGTATCCCACCATGCGAAGTAGGCGACAATCTCTTCTAAACCTGTGAAGCGTCTTGAGAATTGCTGGAACTCTTCACTGTTGCTGCAATGGCAGTCTAGTAATGAGCGTGCTCCACGTAGATGACAGTCCCATTCACCAAAGACGCCATCTGAAACGACTTCGAAGAAAGCAAAGACGGCTATACCCAGAAAAGCAGCTGGATCAGCAGTGTTCAGAGCCTCACTAAGACTCTTGAGAGCTGCGAGTCGATGCCACATGAGCGTATCGTCGTCCTGCGCTCCCTCCCCCGACGACAACGATGACGGTGAGGTCGGCAAAGCAGTATCAGTCGTTGATCCCCTCCTCTTACTAATCCTTGCCCTCAAAAAGTAATCAACCTGATCAATGAGCCCCAAACCCTGGTCCACACAGAGATCATCATTCGTCGCCAACCTCGCAGTCTTCAAACTACTCCCAAACGCCAACAAGTGCTCCACAACCTCATGCTGGTCCGTCGCAAGCGACTTCTCAGTAACAGCGCTTCTATTCTCAGACCTGCTTGGCTTCGGCGTCGGATTCGCTGCCCATACAACTCGCTGTGGATAGTCTCCGCATGCGTAACCTGATTCGACGCAGGGTCGACAGCGTGGTCTGTTGAGATCGCATTTGACGCCCCGGGCTTTGCAAGTCTGACAGTCCCGATCTCGGCGGATACCACGTGGCTTGCCCCTTGGGAAATTGCTGGTCTTTGACCGAGGCATTTTTACGAGAGAATAGACTATGAGAGTCTGTGATGTGCGATGGATAATAGATTACTTTCCGAATGAGGTGGATTATGGGGCAGAAATGGGGATGGAGGATATAACGCAATGCAAATGATGCAGGATTAAAGTTGCATCTGCTTATCATGCATTTTTGGCTGTTGACTCGTGTAGATAGCGCGGACTTGAACTAAAGATTTGGTTGCTTTCCTTGTTTGGTCTGGTGCAGAACCCGGAGACGCTTGCGGGGGTGGCACGCTCCGCTGAGCTCGACTCGACTCCTCTTATCAGCATCCATCATCGCAGGAACCAGAGCGTTATCGCAATGGCCGGGTATAGTGACGGGAATACTCTCTCTCACTTATCTCACTATCTCACGCTGATCCACTTTTGACAATCCGGGCTCCAGATCCTCCATTCTCCAGTTGAACTACCCAAAATAAACCGATCCATAATCCAATTCTCTGCAACAAACTACGTGCAAGAAGAGTTTTCACGGTTATTTAGTTTAAACATTATATAACCATTCTAGAGGATATTCCGTAACATCTTTTCTATTTTACGCCAAGCAGTGCACTCTTTTTATTTGTCTACTTTGTTTTACGATCTTGTCGTCTGGAGCCGTGACTTATCAGCTCGAGTGAGTGTGTGGTTGAACTACGCAGCGGCCCCAGTACGGGTGGCAATTTGGTTCCAGAATAGCTGCTGTATGAAAACCTGGTATCATAAACGTTCCGCTATAAACGCTGCAATAGGTGCACCTGGAACCTGGTATTCTCCAAACTTCCTGGATATCTCAGTCCCGTAGGTAACTTGTACTCCTTCTCATGGCCACCTTCGACAAGTTTCGCCCAAGCTGGTTGTTCCTCTTCCTCTGAATCTGCGCTCTTGGGCGGTAGGAGAGCTTGGTAAAGTAGCCACTCAAGCGGGTATTTCTTTTCCTCTCCTTTGACGCTGCTCCCAGGTAGCACCACATCAGCTCCAGGGCTATCCACAACAAGCAATAAACTTCCTTTAGGCGCTGTCTCAGTCAGCCTCAATAAGAACGCTGTAGTTTTGGATATCGAGATCGAGTAAAATTCGTGGAGTGTGAAGAAGACTGTGACCAGTGCCGGGTTCGGCCCAATCATCGCACGTATAGTTGTACTGTCGCTTTCGAGGATGTCCATGTTGTTGACTGCTAGATTTATAGCGCAAGATGGGATGGCAGAGATATTTGAAGCGTGCGCCTTGGCTGTTGCATATTTGGAAAGAGGAGGAGGATGTGTGAGAGTATGTTGTAGTTTCGTGACAATGCCTGACCAATCGTGCCTATCAATGAGGTTGAGATCAATCATAGCGCTCTCGTCGTGATCAGATGACTCAAGCCGGGGAAGTTGGTCGAGCTTGCTTTCATGAGAGTGCTTTAGCAATGCCACGGACGCTAACAAGTCAGATCCTCCTCGCCCAAAGCACACAATTTTGGAAGGATTCTGTCCATCATTGCGAAGAAACTGTTGAACCCATGCAGCCTCACTCATCTCACTGCACATCCACGCCAACACATTTCCCATCGTCAGAGCCTTACTCGGACTCCAGCGAATCGTATAAGACTCCAAGAACTCTTCGCTCCCGAACGCTTTGCAATAGTCCTTTTGCTCAAGAGCCTCCCTGATCTCGCGCAACACTGGTTTCAAAGCACTGAACTCGTCCACGGCAGGAAATGTAGTCCTGATTGTGTCAAGAATGAGTTGTTGATGTTGAACAGATAGACTCTGAATCTGTTCCATTAAGCTAGCAGTATCCTTCACTGCTGTAGGCGTCTTTTTGGCGGGTTTGTGAAGATAGCTTGGGCCAGTCCATCCTGGGCGGCGGACTGGTGGTGCAACTGGGGCTTTGGATGCACCGCTGGAGGCCGGTTTGCCATGCTTTGGTTGCGACTGTGCACTGCGCCTGAACTTCTTCATGATATATCCCCAAAGAATGGATATTTGACTATTTTAGGGTAATCGGGCACAAGCTTGGGTGAGAGGCACAGGGTTGCTGCTAAGCGAAACATTTACGAAAAAGTAAAAATTACAAGCTCATAAACGGTAAAAGTATTTTCCGACATCGCCGCAAGATCAGTGGCTAAAATAAAGGCGCGCCGGAGCCCCACAAACCCGACCAAGATGCGCGATGCCACTCTGTACAATAATATATAGGTACTTACGGAGTAGAGGGAGACGGAATAAGAATTGCATTTTGTCAATTTTAGCTTAAGTCTATCTGGTTTACCTAAACTTGTAAAGATCTTCTAAGTTGTCATCTGATTTATTGCCCCACAAGATACCATCGCCACCAATTCCAATCCTTTTGGCTTAGGTGTAGTTCTATATTAGCATTCAACAAGCAAAAAAGCAGACTTTGGATAGAAATGCACCCCAAAGTGATAAGAATGTTGGTAAATATTGACAAGTCTCAGATTAAACTACATAACTTAGTATTGCCCCTCAACAGTCATGGTGCCCGTCTTGGTGATCAAGAACTCATCAATAGCAACATCCTTACCACTCTCTTTTCCATGTCCACTTTCTTTGATTCCTCCAAAGGGCGCCTCAGCTGAAGAGCTGTTACCTGCGTTCTACGCCATAGGTTAGCTTCCCGTTACCAAGAAATCTGGTAGATCGACTTACCAGCCCAATCATTCCAGCATCAAGGTTCTCAAACATTCTCCATAGCCTATCCACATTCTTGGTAAACACGTAACTTGCTAGGCCATAAGGTGTGTCGTTGGCTCTTTGAACAACCTCTTCTTCTGACTCAAAGCGGTAGACGCCAAGGAGAGGCGCAAAGATCTCTTCGTGTGTCATGAGCATCTCGTCTTTCATCTCTGTCAAGATAGTCGGTTCCATGAAATAACCCTCCCCATCGTAGCGTTTCCCTGTTCCGAGGACAGCTTTTGCTCCCTTGCTGACAGCATCTTCATACAACTCTTCTGCTTTATCGAGGCCTCGCGTAGTCGTCAACGCGCCCAACGTAGCACCATTCATCATACCATGGCCCAGCTTCAGCTTCCGAGTTTCAGATACAAGTCTCTCAACAAAAGAGTCATAGATATTACTCTGAACGAATACTCTGTTAGATGTGACGCAAGCTTGACCCGCGTGTCTCCACTTCAGAGCCATGAGCTGGTTCATGGCCTGATCAACATTGGCGTCATCGAACACGATGAATGGGCAGTTCCCGCCAAGCTCAAACGTCGTCTTCTTGAGACTCTGGGCACATAGACTGGCGATAATCTTGCCAACTCTCGTGCTACCAGTGAAACTTACCTTCTTCACAAGCGGGTTCAGGCAAAGAGCTTCAGCGACTGCTGGGGTATTCCCAAGTGACGTTGTAACCACGTTGAGGGCACCGGGCGGGAAGCCTGCTTTCAACGCTAGGTAAGCTACTGTAACTGCTGTAAGGGGTGTCTCAGGCGAGGGCTTGATAACCATTGTGCACCCCGCAGCGAGAGCAGCTGCTGCTTTACGCAATGCTAGAGCGATAGGGAAGTTCCATGGCACAAGAGCAGCCGCAACGCCAATAGGTTGTTTGATAGTCATAGCGCGCCGACCAGGAATAGCACAGGTGATCGAGGACCCATGCGCTCTGTCAGCCTCACCGGAAAACCACCAGACGAACGTAAGCGCATAGTCAATTTCGCCGCGAGCCTCTTCCAACGGCTTGCCAGTCTCATGAACAAGAATATGAGCTAGATCCTCTCGTGCCGCGACCATCAAATTGTACCATTTCATGATGGTTTGAGCGCGGAAGCGCGGTGTTGTCTTTGAGTAGCTCTTGAAGGCTTCATAGGACGACTTCACTGCTTCATCAACATCGGATGCTGTGCAGTCTGGGCATGATGCCCAGGTCTTGCCGGTTCCTGGGTCGATGACATTGAAGGTCTTGCCTTCATTTGAGGTGACGAATTCTCCATTGATGAGAGACTGGGGATGAAATAGGGAATCGTCTGTGAGGCTGAAGGGCAGATGATGTGGGCTTCCCATGATGATGTGTGTTCGTGGTGTGGAGGGGAGGAAAAGAGAGTCTGAGGGGTGATTATCTCAAGAAAATGGTTGGAATTTTAGGTGGCTGATGGTGCGTTCCTGATATGATAGATTGTCAGAGTTAGTTTCTTGGTCCGTCCATCGCCCGATGATATCCTTCCGGTTCAGGTACCGACCGACCCGTCACAGGGACCATGGCAAGGTCCGCTTTTACCCCGCGCTGAAGCATCACAGGAACATCTGACACTAATGCCAATTAGGAAGGGAATCTAATCGTGATGCGCGCAGCTTGAGCCAACAATCGAGGAGCAATTCTCAATATCGCTGTGTGCCATTGAAGACGAAATGTGCCAGAAAATCACTGCATGTGGCACCAGGTGTACAAATGATCTCATTCAAGGACTGGATATCCATTTGAGACAACGAGATATATGATGGATAACATTTTTGTTTTTATTAATACTAAAAGAGTAGTAACTAAATGTGCTGATCCTGTTCCTAAGCTTATACACAGCGACCTCCGTCAACCTGTAAGATTCATGTTAGTATCAGTGTATCGTAGCTCATCGATAGTGGCCATACCTCGAGATCAACACCAGTAATGAAAGATGCTTCATCACTTGCCAAGTAGCAACAAGCATTGGCGATATCGCTGGGCGTCGAAGGTCTGCCCATAGGAATTGTAGAAACGAAGCCCTTTCTGTTCTCCTCGGTATCAGGCTTGCCGATAAACAGATGTGTCCTATCGCCCAGTTAGAAATTTCCCATCGCCAGTGTGAGGGAATACTCGCATCCCAGTGCTCCCAACAACAGGAGAAACAGAGTTGAACCGAATCTGCTTGGGTCCATACTCAACAGCCATCGTCTTGGTAGCATTAATAACAGCCGCTTTAGAAGCGTTATACCACGTCAACTCAGGTCTAGGTCTAATACCCGCGGTACTTGCAACCTGGATAAAACACCCCGGCCTCCCCCCCTTCAAAAAGTACGGCACCAGCACGTTCGTAGAGTAGTAAACGCTCTTGACGTTGACATTCATCACGAGATCAAAATCTTTGGGCGTGACCTCCTCAGTTGGCTTCTTGGAGTACGCTGCGCCAGCATTGTTGACGACGATGTCGAGCTGCTTGTACTTCTCAATAGCAAAGTCAAGAACTCGACGCCAGTCATCGGGGTTGGTCACGTCGGCGCGGGTGAAAGAGCAGGATAGTTCTTGGGCGACGGCTTGGCCTTGTTGTTCGTTGAGGTCGGTGATTATGACATTGGCGCCTTCGGAGATGAATTTTGTGGCGATGCCTTTGCCGAAGCCTGATGCACCGCCTGTAACGATTGCGGTCTTTCCTTGGAGACGGCCTGACATGATGATTGAATGTGAGATTTTGATAAGAGTTGAGTGTGTAGATTGAGTGAGAGGGAGAGTGTTATCTTGCTTGGTCTGTATTTTTATGTGGTGATTGGCTTCCCCACGTTTTAGTGACTTGGGTGGGAGACTCCGTTTCACTCCCTTCCAGAAGAGGAAACCAATGAAGACAAGGGCCAGAACTAGTGAGAGTGCGGGGTAATCTAGCAGTCACAGGAATAAAAAAATCTTGGCTGTATCCATAATCACATTCAGCATCGGCATTAGCCACCAACGGGCATAATTATCAGTCCGAGATCGGCAGACCAGATACTAGACTGTTTCCATTATCTTGTAGACTGCAGTCCTCTTCTGGTCCTCGCCCTATCTCACCATTCACTTCAACTTATTCACTCCCATCATGTCAGACAGCAAAGTATTTCGTGTCCTCGTTCTCCCCGGCGACCATGTCGGTCCTGAAATCATGGCCGAGGCCCTTAAAGTCCTCGATATAATTGAAGCAAGTCGCCCAGACATTCGATTCGAGCGAGACACAGACATCGTTGGCGGATGTAGTATCGACAAGCACGGCACTCCCGTCACAGACGCCGTCCTCGAAAAAGCACTAGCCAGCGACGCCGTTCTCTTCGGCAGCATCGGCGGTCCAGAATGGGCGGGCGTCGAACCTACTCCCGAATCAGGGCTCTTAAAGCTGCGTCAACGCCTCGATGCATTTGCCAACCTGCGTCCCTGCGAGATTCTCGTTCCATCGCTAGTTAGCGCATCGCCTATCAAGGCTGAGCTTGTAGCCGGGACAAAGTTCATCGTCGTTCGAGAGAACTGCGGCGGTGCTTACTTTGGAAAGAAGGAAGAGAGTGAAGACGAAGCGTCCGATCTTTGGGTCTATTCACGACCTGAGGTTGAAAGATTGGCTCGTGTGAGTGCAGCCGTTGCGAGAATCCTCCACACGAGCAGTGGGAAGGCGAATGATGGAAGTAAGCCCGTTGTTTGGAGTGCAGACAAGGCCAATGTTCTTGCGAGTGGTCGTCTCTGGAGGCGTGCGACTACAGATATCTTCAACAAGGAACTCACCGACATTGATCTCCGGCATCAACTCGCCGACAGTCTCGCCATGTTAATGGTTCTCGATCCCAAGCGCTTCAACAACAGCGTGATCCACACCGACAACACGTTCGGCGACGTGCTCTCCGACATCTCCGGTGGCATCACAGGCACTCTCGGTGTTCTTCCCAGCGCAAGTCTCGCTGGCGTTCCAGGTGAAGGATCCTGCAAAGGAATCTACGAACCTGTTCATGGTAGTGCGCCTGATATCTCGGGCAAGAACCTCGCCAATCCTGTGGCGCAGATCTTGAGTCTGGCGATGATGTTGCGATACTCGTTTCTTCTGGAGAAAGAAGCTGATGCGATTGAGCAATCTGTTGCAAAGGTCCTGGATACCAAGGAGGGTGGTGGGTTGGAGATTAGGACGAAGGATCTCGGGGGTAGTGCCAAATGTAGTGAGGTTGGAGATGCGGTTTGCAAGGTCCTGAAAGATTTGTTGGAGAATTAATACGAATCTTGACAGGAGAACCACGAAGCAGGTGGAGACTTTCAGAATAACAGCATTGTTAGATTTAAACCCGTAAACTTGAGGCCGAATAATTGTGACTCGTGCTAAGCAGATCAGAGCAAGTGCCGAAGCACGGACCACGGCCTACGATGCATGCTTCGTCCGAGATAAATGCGCGCTATTCTCATCAGACAAGGGCCATACCTCCACCGCCCAGGGAAAGCTCTGCCAAAGGCCTCTGCAGTGTCCAGGTGCAGACTTGGTACCATTCCCTTACTGAGATAACGCGCAGGAAGTTTCATAATTGTGCATTCAACTTGTTGTATCGCGAGGGGAAAGGTTGAGGGACCTCAGGATCTCTCAGCATAGAATCACTTATTCCAGCAGTGTCACAGATTTAGGATCAGTTAGAGAGCTTATGAGCATTGCCCATCTCTCATATGCCAGCACTATACACTTATGCTAACATGATTCGCAGTTGAAACTTGTGGCTGAGAGCTTAAATCAGCAGACAAAACTTAGACTAGGGCTCAGACAATGCCTCTTGTGGCTCAAATCACGATGGGTGCATTACCTTTACAAACTGGCTCTGCTACTCTACGGTAGAATTCTGGAGCGGTACTGTAGTAAGAGTGTAGCTTGGCACAGTTGACTAGCCTCGATAGCAAGAAATAAGATCTCGGCGATACTTCCCGACTCTGTGGCACTGACAGCGCACTATTTGGGCTCAGCTACGCCACCATTCAATAGCCATACAAGTCATGTTGAACTATTCCACAAATTGAGTCTAGTGTCCAAGCTACACTGACTAGTCACGACGGCCAGAGAATTTAGTAGTCACTAAGGAAAGTCAAGGTTAGGCATGCAAAATCAAGGTCTAATTAATAGCTCGACTAGAAGGTCATTATTCTAAAAGGCTCCCGGAAGAAGAAGAGGTGAAGGAAATGCTAGCATCTAGAGAAGGGCTGCAAAGAGAGCAGCGAAGAGGGTAGCAGCTCCAACAACCTGCTTGCCGGCACCGTTGACGATGGCGGGGACAGTGCCAGTGGGCTTGGCGGGGCAGCCAGGTCCGCTGCAGCCAGGGACAAGGGTGACAACCGTGGTGCTGGGGCAGCTGGGGCCAGAGCAGTGAGGAACAGGGCTGGGGCAGTTGGGGCCAGAGCAGTTAGGAACAGGGCTAGGGCAGTGGGGGCCAGGGCAGTGAGTAGTGCCGTTAGTCCAGGTGCCGTTGGTAGGAGGGTGAATGTAACCACCGTGAGTAGGAACCTTGGGAGCAGGGCACTTGGGGCCAGAGCAGACAGGGACCTTCTCAGCCTTGCAGTTATCAGGGGTACCCCAGCTGTTCTCCCAAGGCTTGTAGATAACGGTCTTCTCCTTGCAGCCGCAGTCAGCAGCGACGAAGAAGGTCTCGTGGTTCCACCAGTCGTGGCACTCCTGTGTCTTGTAGACAATCTTTCCGGCACAGCTGCCACCGGAGCAGAACTTGGGGACGTATTGCTTACCACCCTGGCAAGAACACTTCTCGGTGATGTAGACCCACTCGTTGTCACAGTCGCTGCCGTTGACCTCAATGAAGATGAAGACGGTGCGGTCAGAGCCCTTAGTGTAGCACTTTCCGTTGACGCAGATCTGGACGGCGGTGACGGTAGCGGTGGTGGTGCTCAGGGCACCAGTGATGGCGGTGGTGAAGGTGGTGGTGACAGTGGTCTGGTCGGTAACGGTCTTGGTAACAGAGTCAGTGACAGTGGCGCCGGCTCCGGCGGCAGAGACGTAGACGGTCAGAAGACGGCCGGCGGCGACAGCTTGACGGGCCTGGAGACGGCTGCGGCGGGTATCACCACCACAGAAGTGGTCCTTGTCGCCAGGGCACTTAATGTCACACTGGTCGATATCAACACGGCTGGTGTTATCGGCATCGATCTCATCACCACAGTAGCAAGCACTAGAAAGGTCAGTATGGTGAAGAGCAGCAGAAGCAATAGATTGAGACTCACGTATCGTAAACACCGAAGTAGGCACGGCCAGTGCAGAGAGAAGCGCAGCGCTCAAGATCCATCAGAGCGTTGCTCTCAGCGAGCTCGAAGGTGGGGAAGCCAGCAGAGGAACCGACACAGCCGAAGAGGCTGAAGACACCGATAGAATCGGGGAAACCAGCAGGGGAAGTAGCAGAGGCAGAAGCAGAAGCCTCGGTGCCAGTGGCAGTACCAGTAGGAACAACAGTCTCGCCCTCAGAGTTGGTGGTGAAGCCAGCGCTGTTGGTCTCGACAGCGGTCTCAGTACCAGTAGGAACAACAGTCTCGCCCTCAGAGTTGGTGGTGAAGCCAGCGCTGTTGGTCTCGACAGCGGTCTCAGTACCAGTAGGAACAACAGTCTCGCCCTCAGAGTTGGTGGTGAAGCCAGCGCTGTTGGTCTCGACAGCGGTCTCAGTACCAGTAGGAACAACAGTCTCGCCCTCAGAGTTGGTGGTGAAGCCAGCGCTGTTGGTCTCGACAGCGGTCTCAGTACCAGTAGGAACAACAGTCTCGCCCTCAGAGTTGGTGGTGAAGCCAGCGCTGTTGGTCTCGACAGCGGTCTCAGTACCAGTAGGAACAACAGTCTCGCCCTCAGAGTTGGTGGTGAAGCCAGCGCTGTTGGTCTCGACAGCGGTCTCAGTACCAGTAGGAACAACAGTCTCGCCCTCAGAGTTGGTGGTGAAGCCAGCGCTGTTGGTCTCGACAGCGGTCTCAGTACCAGTAGGAACAACAGTCTCGCCCTCAGAGTTGGTGGTGAAGCCAGCGCTGTTGGTCTCGACAGCGGTCTCAGTGCCAGTGGGGATCACAGTCTCACCCTCAGAGTTGGTGGTAGCGCCCTCGGAGTTGGTGCCAGTAGCGATCTCAGTGCCAGTCTCGGTACCAGTCTCGGTACCAGTACCAGTGGGAAGATCAGTAGGACCACCATCAGTAGCCTCAGCGACAGCGAGGTTGGAGACATCGAGCTGGACGGGATCAGAACCGCAAGACTGGAGGAACTGGATATCAGGCTTGTCGGAGTTAAGGGCAGTAGGGTTGCTGGATTGCTCAACAGCGGCGCCGTTGGTGTCGGCAAGGGGCTCGGAGTAGACAGTCTCGCCGTCGAGGGTGACATCGAGAGTGCAGCCCTCGAAAGCACGCTTGCGAGCCTCGATTATAGCACTGACGCTAATGCTGAAGCGGAGCTGGATCTTGGTTCCAACCGAGAAGATGGTAACCGATGGGTTAGCGCTGAACTGAGCGATACCATTGGCTCCGGCAGACATGCGACTGAAGATAGAGTCAGAAGTTGTCCTGCATTCAGGTTGTAAAGGTATACTTACACAATAGTCTCGCCATTGGGGCCAGTCACGAAGTCTGAACCGCGGCCAAGAGTGGCAGAGCCAAGATCAACGGACTGAGAGGCGGGGCCGGAGGTAGAGCTGGGAGCGGCACTGGTGGTAGTGTCGACAGTGGTGGGAACAGTGGCGGTGGACTCAAGAGCAGAAGAGCTGCTGTTGGAGAAGCGCGGGAAGTTCTGGGCGAAAGCACCCGAGGCAAAAGCCGCGAGAAGACCTGAAGACAGACGCATAGTAAAACGAGTGACTATGGTTAAAGAATGACTAAAGAAAGAACGAATGAATGAATGAATGAATGAATGAGTGTGTGATGATAAAAAAACAAAAAGAAACGTCAAGATTTAGCGAGTATATATAGATAACGGCACTGGGATCCATTGTATACGACAATGGCATTTGGTGTGTTGTTTGGGTTAGTGTAGCAAGTCTAGAATTGCGTACCTTGCATTAGAGCATTCCTCTTTGGTTGGTTCACGAGCATCCAATAGTGACGACTAGTAAGTCAAGACATCTTCAGTACCGACGGTCCGCCTCTCACTGGTCTCCCAGAACGAGAAACCTCCATAAAAAGCGTTCCTGGATCCAGGCTATTGGAATCTAAAGCATGCAAGGGAATGTGATTGAATAACGGGCACGGGCGGCGCTAGCGTTATAGCGTTGCCGTTCAACCACGAACCCCTGACTAACTCCTCATTGAGTGGATAAAGACTGTCACGTTAATCTGGTGTGGAATGCAACTATTGGGAGTTAGTCTACATCTGTCAGAAATGTTTCACCCCAAAGCTTGACTAAAAGCTTGATCTGATCCATAAAGTGGAGTGATAGTGCCAAGGGAGGCTCAGCTACGCCATGTTCGGGGCTTTTGCTTGGCATGTCATTCATTATCCGGAAGAAATTGAGGCATTTTGTGTGAGTAAACAATTTTATTGTTATGTGGGTTGATTGACTCAAAATACGTTCCCACTTCCCGGCGATTTGTTGTTTCTGTGGTCCGGAGCTTTCGCTGCAGAGATCGTATCATAACAGCAAGTGCCATCGGTCGATTGTGGACCAGCCTGTCTGGAAAATGCTGATGAATCATGACCGAGACTTCCAAAGGCTTCGTGTAACTGCGGCTATCTGACCGCGATCGTTCCAGATCGGGTAGAAACCGACCATGATGAGAGTCCACCAGAGCCAGATCAGAGACATGACGATCCACGCGGTGAACAACTGTAAGGATATCAATTAAAAACAAATTCATGTGATTCAAATGAGAGACAGTAAAAGGGGAGTAAACGACTGCAGGGTAAGAAGAGAATAAATTACCTGTTTACTGAAGACGAATTTCGCTGCGTACATCGGCAATGGCCATAATACCCAGTGACCAAGAAACGTAGCGATAGCCCACCAGAGAGCATATTTAGTCCATCGACGTTGGTTGTTGTCGTCAATAGTTTTATTTGATGCCGTCTCGGTTGTTGTGACCTGGTCAATACCTTTACCTTGAGAGATTTCTGATCCACTGGAGCTCTCATCAGGCTCAACAGCCAATCTCTGTTCCTTGAACTGACTCCAGTCATAATTATCAGGTCGCACGTAAGTAACAACCACACTGTACAGCAACGGACTGAATAAAGATGCGACGGTGCCATACATACAGGGTAGGGTCCCACCTGTAGAGGCGACCGTCACTTCTCCGGAAAAGGCGTATGCGGAGCCGAGCCAGACACCGAGGCCCGTTGCCATTCCTAGGAATGCGGAGCTAATAGCGGCGAGCTTAGTCTGTTTTCGCCAAATTATGGTGAAGATGAGCGGAATAACGCCAGGACACGTTAGAATTCCTGGAAAACGGTTAGTAAACAAGAAATTGAGTTCACGCGACGGGAGGTCTTACCAAGCATGTACAGAGTCCAGCCCATATCAACTCCGATGTAATGGAACATTGCTGTGAAGGCTGCTGCTGCGATACCAAAAAAGACAACACCGATATGTCCCCATCGAATTACTTCCTTGTTGGAAGCTTCCTGGTTGAAGTATACGCGGTAAATGTCGAATGTCAGGATTGAAGATACGGCAAGAATTTGTGCTGACAAAGTTGATGTAACAGCCATAAACGTCATCAGTAGAACCGCAACAGCACCTCCCTTCCCTGCGACAGCGACGGCCACATAAGGCAGAGCAAGACCATTTGTGACCTCGGCACCAGTCATAAGCTATCATCGCGTCAACGTCACGTCTCCGATCGCGGGAGGAGGGTCTTTGCTTTGCTTACTCTTGGATACGTCGGAAAGATTGGAAGCGCTTCGAGCCCCAGTGAAGCCATACCCACGATGGTACCAAGCGACCATGGTATGCTGAAGTAGGAAATACCACCAAGCACATAGCCTGGGACAACGGCGCTTGGCGAAGCCGCGAATGCCTTGAGGAAGTATCCTGTGTCCATCTGATCATGTTAGGCACTACTAGGGCCACGGTAGAAGGGGCTACATACGACAACGGCCCCGAAATTGGAGGTCAGCAGGATGATAGCGAAGTATATACCCTGCTGAGAAGTCATGGTGAGGAGAGAGCCCTCATAGTTGCCTTCAACAGAGTGGTTCGACTGAGCGGCGACGACGAGATCATATAGTCGGCCGATTGAGCCGACAGATTCCGATGTTATGACCTTGGCTGTTAACCAACAGCTCAGAATGAGAATAGCAAAGGTATGGATGTAGTCGGTGAGAAACCTAGATCAAGGTTAGCAACTACCTTCCCGCATGATTTCTGGGTGAATTACGTTGCTTTGATGCCACCAACGAGCGTATAGAGGACGACACCGAGAGGAAGCAAGAAGGTCGATGCCATGATGTGCATCCCGGTTCTGGGCAGAGTCAGTGGCCTACAACCGAATCAATAACTAGAGGTAAGAAGCTTACAGGAAAGAGATAGCTGCCGATGCGCCCAGAATCATGTTGATCGTGTTGAGCAGATTGTTCACGATGGCTAAGAATGTGAAGCTTAGATGCGCGACAGTCCCTACACGGTTTAGTACGATAAGCCCAGATCCGAAGACACGAACCACTTACCATATCTGATGCGAATGACCTCGAGAATAGTATGTGCTTCGGGAACACGCCCTTTGCAAACTGTGCCCAGGTATCCGAAGAAGACAATAACGGTTGAGCATCCAGCGCCGTACCAGAATGCACCGCTGATGCCGTAGCTGTATGTTACTAGGACGCAACTCAACAAGGCGGTGCTCCATAGCCACGACTATAGTACGGTCAGTATATCTTGGTGTTGAATAGGGAGTGAGAGTGACATACCGAAACAACGGCAGACGCGACTAGACCGGTCCGTACTGTTCTGTTGGCGACCATGAAACTGCAATGTCCTGTTAAAACTTATGCCTTTGAGGCTGTTGAGCGAACCTACGTCTCGACTTTAGAATTATCTTCGTTCAACGTTTTTTTGAGAATCGCCGTCAAGCCCATCATGCCTGTTGCCATAGTTAGCCTTCTTCAATTCCGACTCGGCATCAGCAGGATAATCACCAAAGGCAAATGCCAAACCAGCAGCGACCACGACGCCATATCCGACTGATTGGGGTAGAGGTGATGGGACTACAGAAGGTTCGTCTGAGCGATGGTTGAGACCCATATTGGCGGTTAGGGTCGAGACATGCAGTTCAGCTCCTTGAGAATTGTAAGTCTGGATGCGAAGGGCGTTTTATGGAAGTCCGACTTTGGCTCAACATGGTCAATTGCTCAAGATCAGCGGCGATGGCGAAATCGCGCGCTTGTGCAACTAACCAGTGAAACCTGGGAAGGGTGACGTTGCGCTATCTCGAGGTGTCGTTCCTGCGAGCAATCAACAGCATGAGAGATATCGAACTTTTCGACCAGGGATATAAGACTAGCCAGACGCTGTATCCTTCAAGGGATCTGACTGGCGAGATCTTGCCCCGGAATTGAATCGGAACCCGCATTGACAGGGTTCGCGTCCGGACTTCCAGATGCGGTTTAACGTCGATCACCTCATCTACAATGATTATGTTCAACATATCGAGTTTTATCTGGCCCGCACCTCTGAGGCCTCGATCTTAAAGAGACATCAATTAACAAACCTGAAGCTAGGTATTGAACTCCACTTACAATGCAAGACGAACTAGCTGCGCCCAATTCGTGTAAGACCTGTCGACAGAAGCGGGTCAGATGTGACAGGGCCCTTCCCAGCTGTCGTCGTTGTGCATCCTCATTGCTACCTTGCTCAGGGTATGAGCGGGCAAGAAGGATTGTGTGGACCAACAGCATGGCTAGCAGAGGGAAGATGATGTGCAAGGCATCATTCAGCACGATCGAGGATGATGCTCGTGGGCATGCTAAGATGGCTGTCACTGAGCCGTACTCAAGTTCCCCAAGTTAACCGTGTTTAGTGGACATAGGTCTACAAGACATACCCAGAAGCTCTCGAGATTACATACGATACTGTAAGTCGCCCCCGAGACTGTTCTTCCATCCACCGACTCATGATACTGCTAGTTCATCAAGAGCTCTCCAGAGAGTGCGTCGTGTATAACAACTCGTCCTTCAATCCGTTTCTTTCTCTCATGGCTTTAATGCCGTCCAGCAAATCTTTATCGCATATAATGATATCCATATCAGCCTTCCACATAGCACACCGGCTAGACATCAGTCAGGCCCAGCTACAGCCAGATCATAGTGAGGTGCTACGTATAGCACTCATCAACAAACAGAAGGCGTTGAGGCATCTTAGACATGAGCTACAAGTCCAACCTGAGATTAACACTGATCCAGTCATCGCCGCGGTATTGCTGTTCGTCAATCTGGATGTAGTGGAGTTCGGTGGTCAAGGTTGGAAGTACCATCTACGGGGAGCTGAAGAGCTCATCAGAATTCGGAAAGGACTTGCGAAATGTGATTCCGAAACGTGGCTGCAGTATTTTGATACCGCTTGCACGACGTAAGGAACCTGCCGCTGTTCAAGTGGATTCATTACCTTGCTGATAGTTTTAGCTTCGGTATACTTGGCAGTACCCTTCTCCCGTCACATTCACTGTGTGTGACACCAATGCCTTTGGACGCGGGGTTACTAGATACCATCCGGAGATCCGAGCAACAGACATGGATCGGCTGTCCGGCAGACCTCCTGTCCTTACTCCACGTCATGAATACGCTACGTACTGCATCGGATCATCCCAGCCACGCGGATAAAACCGTCACTTCAATTTTCGATAGCTTGGACAACTTCTCGCCGCGATCCTGGGCGCATGACTTTCCTGATCCTCAGTATCATGAACCAAGACACCATCTCGCCCATGCATATAAAGCAGCTGTCAGTATCTACGCCTACTACATCATTAGCGAAATACCTGGCCAACCACCATTACCAGAAATGGATGTTTCTAGAATCACAAATCTTGGCATACTGCACATGTCTCAGATACCAGCAAGTGACTTCCATATCAAAAGTTTGGTGTGGCCTGCTTTTATTCTGGGTGCTGGAGTTCGAGATTTGCGTACAAGGGAGAAAGTCAAGAATATTATGCACAATATCTGGCGAGCCTCATGTTGCTACAATGTCAAGACTGCTACAGGGATGCTTGAGAGAATTTGGGACTGGAGACGAGAGAAAGACGATGGGAAACAGAGTTGGTTGAGATTTATCTGGGGGCAAAAAGAAAGCTGGCTATTCCTTTGAGACCAAGAAAACAGGGAGGGAGATTGAAGACGGACTCGTTAACATTCTTGCACTATAAAGTAAATTGTCAAAAGCATAATAGTCACAAGTTTCATCAAGATTACCCGGAAAGCCACGGCATTATGCTGGTGGACTTAGTGAGGAGTTTGAGCATTGGTCTTTTCAGTATTTAGTAGCACTAAGAATCTTCGCCCTCGAGGATACCAGTAATTCAAGTCTGGGTAACATGAACACCGTTTTCTCTGGCAAGGTCTTTAATCTCCTGCACCAAGCACTCCCTATCCAGTATACCAACGCCTCCTGACTTGTCATCGCAAAACTTCCTGAGAGCATCCTCAAATCTGCGAGCTTCGCTTCTGTTTTGAATATATTGATAAAGCCGGAGGCCATACTCTCCAGCTGCGACCCCAAGAGCAACAGTTGCAATTATAATACCCCCAACTTGTACTTCAAAACTCAAGTCCGGCATTTCTTAGCTCTTGTATTAGTATAAGCTTTGTCTAGTAGTTTGGAGGGTTTGATTACCTTCTCAGGATGTATCTGGACAATGGAAAGTGAGGAGGCTGTTGATGATTCCTATAAAAGATTGTATATACTTTATAGATTTTAATGAAGTAACAATCCAGGTACGAGGGTAGAGGTCAAGTATCCTTTATATAATTGTAAACCAGGCTGTAGCATCTTAGCAGAACTTCAGAAACAACGATGCTATACGGGTTGAAATGAGGCCCGACATTATGCAGCCACAGGAAATAGATATCCAATCACAACAGGGATACAGGGCCACCAACGCGTACTGATTATAGGATTGCATGGAACTCTTTAATGAGAACCTTTATAGCATATGCACTTGAGGCTCTGCTTATTTTAACACTTTAATCGGGCGTAGGGGTCCGCTTTGTTTTCCGAAGTACAGCCCATCTCTGAATGTCCTTCAATGATTTGTGAGAATGCTTGAAAATACAATGCACTGACCCGCTGAACAGTGAAACACTTACTAATGGGGTTTGAGGCTACTGGTCTAATCACAACGTGGTTTGAGGTCTTATTTTGGCCAAAAATAATATTTTTATGATAGATCCATTCCAGATCCCATAACTCCTTCATACATCGGTCCTCAACGCCAGGTCATCCTTCTAACTACAATTCTCCTTCTTAACCTGTCCCTTAGTTGACCTTAGCCTGGCTAAGGTTCTGGATGATGTTGCCACCATCAAAGAGACCGTTAGCGGCCTTGGCGCGGCAAAGATCCTTTCCGCGCTCAATGACGTTGGCATCGCACTGCAGGTTCGCCTGAGCAACGCAGCTCAGTCGTCCACCACCTATGATCATCGTTAGCTACATATTCCACTCGGCATTGACTGATGTTACTCACAGTTGTTTCCACCGGGAACGCAGCGACCGGCTTGGCCGTTGGAAGCAGTGCAAGCGTCCTGCTTCAAGCTGGTGTTGGCGACACAGCATTCGCCGCTGGGGACAGGTCGGCCGCCGTTCTGACCATTTTGACGGGTGATGAGAACAGCGCTGCGAGGGGCGTTGCGCACACCCTCAGTGTCGACGATGCCGGCGGAGGCAACGGCAGCGAGGCCGAGAACAATGGCGGTGATAGAGAGCTGCATTTTGGATTGTTGAAGAAGGGGTTTTTTTTTTGGTTAATTTCTGGACGATTGATGGTGATGAAGAAGATATAGGATGCGAAATGGATTAACCGACCAGCGGAAGAGAATTGAAAGTAGTGATTAGATGAGATTGTTGAGTGAGTACTGAAGATCCAAAGACCGACGACTCGAAGCCTGGGATTTATACTTTTCTCGTGAAGCAAAACACCTCCTGCGATGCCTCGTTTAGCGCTGCCATCCAAAACGCGTGCGGCGTAGTTTCCCCTTGCCAAGTCAGACTCCTACAATAGCATACCGCCTATTGTCGTGAGGCTGGGGAAGGTTTGCAGAGATTGGATGAGACGAGCAACGCCTGGTGTTCAGGTCGAGACCAATGAAACGGTTCCAAACAGTGAAACAGGTTACATCCATCTCTCGCTACCCCTGGTCTGGGCCCGGTAGTAGCCGCTTTGGGATTAATTCCGACATTTCGCTTCCTCCGACGTCAGAGAAGTCATAGCTGGCTATATCCGCTATTCCCTTTCGAGCATAGGTGCAGGGGTCTGCGTTTGTCTAAACGAGCAAGGAACGAGATGTCCAGACAGATCTGAAATATCTCCTTGTAAGACCAGCAATTCGGGCTATTCTCTTGTTTTTAGCCGCTTTGTAGAATGTTTGCAACAAGTCTATTATTGAGCAATCCGAGACTCGCTTACTGGAAGTCCTTTAGGTTCAGGCCTGGCACAGCAATGTTCAAGTCTTCCTTATTCCGGGGTATGTTGAGGTGAGACTGAAGTGTGCAATGGCATTTTCGGGAAGAAACACTAGTACCGGAAGGGCCCATATTAGTGACAAGTGAAATAACAGTATACCACCAAAGGGGACGTTCCGGCCTTAGCATTGGCAAATTCAGCTTATTCATTTGTCTGAAGAGAACTTCCAGGAGTCTGAGAGAGCATTCGACATTGCACCCAACGAATCCAGAGACCACGTAGTCTTTCAAATTATAGATCTGGGAAATTATATCATCAATGACTGCACACCGCTGATTGTTGATTGCTTCTAGTTTGGGTCAGTGATTGTACCTGTAATAGGGTACTAAGGTATTTGAGCGTACCAAGAATTTGAGCGGGTATAGGCAGAGTAGTCTCGATAAGTGCATTTGTGCTTAGCACTGCGGAGATAGTCAATGCAGTGAACCGTACTTGGTCCCGGACTACCCAGGCCATGAACAAAGCAGTCGTTGCTTCATGGCCAAACGGTTTTATACCCATGATGCCATCCTCTTCAGACAGCCGAGTTGAGTATTTATCCCAAATCTTCATTGATAAGTGCCAACCCTGGAAGAATATTCGAACAACCTCGAGGCAGTCATAATAGTCGACTATAACACCGACCTGTGCTACGACTTGTAGACTTGGTTGAGTGGGAACGCAGGAGTGATGGCCATGTATAATGTCAAGGACGATGAGGAAAGCTTCGGCATTCCACTCTGGGGCTCTGATCTCTAAAAGGCCTTGTTCGTTTGGTTCTGACTCTTTGAATTTGCCCTGGATCATTCTTCGGAAGACTGGTGACGCAAGGCAGAGGTGCTTGGCAGAGACGCGAAACACAACCTGGTTTGGATCGCCATTCTCTAAATATGGGTCTAGCCATCTCATCTCATCCATTTCATCTTCTTCCGTTTCAGAACAAAAGGGAATGGGGCTGTTGAAATGGTGGCAAACCGTACTGGATATCGGTGCAAACTCATTTAGTAGTTCGGGAGGTGAATGCAAGTTCGGCTTCTGAAGAATCAGCAGGGCGTCTGCTTGCGGATCGAGCTCAAGAAGTGATTCCTTCATGACGACTTTTGAATTGAGCTGACTTGAAACTACAGTCGGGCAAATGGAGAAAACACAAAGTCTTCAGGACGAAGACCTTTTCAATTTTGGCTTGGTAGAAATCGAGGCGTTGGAAGAAGCTGTAAGTCATACAAAATATGGAAAAAACATAAACATATTTTGTTTATATCCTACGCGGTATTGAACGCCTCCCAGATAATTAGTTAGGGCTTGCAACAAGATTTATTGGTCATCGTGAAAGCTTATGGGTAAAAGCTTATATCGGGGAAAAAAATATCGTGTTGTCATTCATTATAAATATCGTGTTGTCATTCATTATCTGTGTTCGCAGCCTAAAGCTTAACCTTATAGGCAGCATTCATCCCTATCGCCTCCCACATAATTATATACAACTGCTGTCGAGAGACTACCGGGTAGGGACCTGTCTTTCTCGGTTGATTTGGCGCTATACTCATTCTGTAATGACATGTCCATTTTGTTGGTGGCAGAGTGGAGTAGGATATGATGCCTGAGGCATTACCAACAACAGAGGAGCATCTCTCGAGGCTTGTCTACTCGCAAGCTAGTATCAATGTAGAATTAGCATACTCCGAACAACGACTATCAAATGGCATTTTATGGATCTAGTGGCTCGCAAACTTGGACAACCTCGGCTGTAAAATTGTTTAAATAGCCCATCTTCTCTCATCACAATTGGGATAAATAATGTTCGCCCTTGAACAGTCTCAAGGAATTTCACCACTGTCATAACGCGTCGCGTACCATATTTAACCGCCAATTAGGCGAATTCCGTCACCATGTCTACGCGCTCACCACCAGTAAAGATCACCGAATACGCGAGACCACGCGGCATCACCGCCCTCGTCTTTGGAGGCGCCGTATTCTCTTATTTATGCTTAGCTGGCGTCACCTTGATATCCGAAAACAACGAGATCTGGCAAACTCTCGATAATATCTCGCCGGGTAGTGCAGACACGTTTCGCTGGATTGTCAAGACTGGGGTCCCGCCACTTATCGTGATACACTCCATCGAGGCTGTGGCATTTGACCGCACAAGATTAATGCCACATGGCGTTCCGAGATGGGGATTGTTATGGTGGAAGTGGGTTCTGAGCTGCTGGATCGAGGGGATTGGATGTTGGCAGCGCTTCGCTTCTGTTGTTAACGCGAAGAAGGCGGCGGCAAAGTAACGCCAAGAGACGGGGAGAGTGAGACTCGGGCACTGTCTGAGACACATTGAACGCGTCGCTGATGCGGAAAATACGTCACTGATGTCTCGCGAATGTTTTTGAATGAGAGTTGAGACGCGCTCGAGCTCAAAGTTTCTTATCGCCACTCGAAGCGTATGGTGGAATGGTCTTCCAAATTCTACAAGGTCAATGACGGCTTGATATTGCAGACAGATGCCTTTTCGCAGAACTCTAGCTGGGCAAGACCCAAGATACACTTTCACGAAGTCATGCTGAATTAAATGTTCACGGGGAATCTTTGCACACTTTGAAGCTCATTTCTCGATAACATATAAATTAAAAAGCTATGCAACTGATTGTGATGTGAACCCAAGACCGAAATCTCACCAAATAGAGTTCTCTAAATCAAGATGGAAACAGCGGTGACCTCTGGCTGGAGAACAGGGTACTCAATAGAACCAGGAGTCTGTATTGCAGAGACATACTCAAATGCCAGACTCGCATTCTTAAGCCGACTGTAGAAAACCTCAGCCGCGTCCTTGATAGCTTCCGAGTTCAACTCCTTGTTCTCAGTGATGGTGCGGTCCTTGTTCACGTTGTACAACGACTTGGCGTAGGTGATGAGGTTGTATCGGTCCTCAACCTTGAAGCTCAACAGCTCGGGCAACTGCGCAGCGAGGAGCCAGTCCTTCCACTTGGCGTCCTTGAGACCGATGGGGAGAGCATCGGTGAGATGTTGCTCCTTATAGCCCTGAAGATCGCTGAGGGTCTTGGGCAGGGGAGTACAGAGCGCGGGGGGCTTGGAGGGGACGAAGCTGTAGTAGTAGTCCTGGAGGTAGTTGACAGCTGTGTGCTGGGGTGATGCAGTGTGGATGCACATGGTGACGGCGTCGATGAGCTGATCGACTGTGGTGATGGTAGGGAAAGAAGGAATCCGGCCACTGGTCTGAATCTCCTTGCACCAGTCGGCGATACAAGCTTCCTTGGCCACGACATCATCCGACGTATACTTCGTCTCAAGAACAGACTTGACAAACTCCCTGATAATACCCCAGAGGAGATACATATCAGTAGCATAAGGATAATTGCGGTACTTATCACCCTTCTCCCCCTCGATGTCAAAGCCTCGTTTCTTGAGATCATTGGGAATGTACTTATCCTGAAAGTTGAAATTCTCGTACGACCAGTTTACCAGTCCAAAAGCACCGACCTTAGGATCACGCTTGGCCCCAGAGGCGAAACCGGAGATGCGAGCAATGACGAGAGGGACCAGAAGCTTGCGCGCCGCGTCGTTGAGAGCAAGGGTTCGGAACCAATGCGGACTGAGGATCTCGTAGAGAATGTGACGCTCGGGAATGGTTCGGTTGGTGGCGACGATAATAGCCTCCTCGACCATGTGTGTATCGACAAGGTGAGTAGCGACCTCGTGTCGTGCCCAGTCCGCTGTTTGGGCAACGGTCTTGGCGTATCTCCAAGGCCAGTCGTCCTTCTCAGCGACTTTGCCCTTGTCATCAGGGTTCAATCTCTGGTTGAAGATGGTGACGGAGTTGTCGAGAGAGCCCTTGTAGTCAAGGGTGATGGCCAGCGGGTGAAGGCGGCCGTCCTCGTGAAGCTGGAAGACAACGACCGAGGCGGCAGCGTACCGATAGCTGGGTTGTCCGTTGGGATCAGGGTTCGGAATGGTGTTTTTGAACTCTTCGTCGTCCTTGACGCCAGTGGCTTCACGGAAGTAGGAATAATCCTGGATCAAAAGATCTTTGCCTTCCTCGAGCAACTTCTTCACCGCGTCAAGGCCTTGCTTCTCTGCCTCGGCAATGTAAGCCTTGATCTTCTCAGCAGGAGCAGTCTCGATGGTCGATGGGTTAACACCGCTAAAGTGCTGCTGCGCAAACTTGGCATCAGAGTACCAATCATCGTGTTCACCCATGTTTCTGCCCTTCATGATGTCTGCGTTCTGGCTTTGCTTGACGCCATTGACAACAGCACCATTGGAATTTGCACCCTGGCCATCGGCTGTTTCTTTATCTGGCTGATTGTCCTTGCTCCACTTCTCAACGTCGGCAAGAGTTGGGCCGACGTAGGGACCATCGGTTGATGAGAGTTCCTTGGGGATGATGAAGGAGAACATGAAAGCAAGCTTTTGGACAAAGCCAACCTCGGTCTGGTTAAAGATCTGTCCGACGCCGTCTTTTCTGGGGCCTCCATCTGCACTTTGTTGCTCTTCCTTGGGAAGAGTGTTCAAATGGGGAGGGTAGGCATCGCTAGGGTCGCTCCATTGGTAAATGTCCTGCTTGACAGCGAGATCACGCTTGACGGGGAAGATGGGCTCATATCCTTGAGTGTCAAAATGAGAGGCGGCCCTGTCAAACGTCAGCCGGTTGCATAATAATTAACGCAGATGGTCTTGCTTACGCTTCTTCGAGAATCTTGTACAACTCAGTCAAGGCTAATCGGGTACCCATATAGGTGCCAGTCTGAAGACCCTTGCGCGCAACAAGCTTGCCATCGAGGGCGCCAGTCTTGTCAGTGCTGAGGACGATACCCTGTCTGAGAAGCTCGTTTAGGAAGACGCCCTTGTCCCAAACCTCGAGAGGATCGTCTTCAACAGCATAGTTGACCTTGGAGTTGAGAATCTCGTCCAATGTCAACTGAGGAGGACGAGGTGCAAGAGGAGGTGCTGCTGCCATGGTGAAAGATGTGCTTGCTTGGTAAAGATGAAGATGTAATGATGAGGGGATGAAGAAAGTGAATAGAGATTTTAGTTGATGCTTTCTCAACTACTTTATATCTTATTTACCTTTCAATCTTAGTTGCTCTACCAAATATGGAAACTCGCGGCCGCTGACCGAAGACTGACCCTCAGCCAACATCGCCTTGGCGTTGAACACAAACAGTCCAGGTCCGTAAGCAGATACTGGTCCATACGGGTCTAGAATATGCGATGTTTCGGATCACAAACTCAGCTCGCCACAAGAGCAGAACCATGTCTCTCAGCCAGCCACGGGCACATATCTGCATCTCAAGAAAACGACCGGGCCTCGTCAAGGAGCACAGTCTTCACGTTTGTGAGTTAGCTTCGGTAAACGAACAGATGGCCCCAGACCGCGCGGCCCGAGCCTGCATCGAACTAGGTACCTAAGCGTCCAAGGCCATTCACCTCACCACGCACTAAGGCTAGACAACAATACTTGCTCAAACTATTAACTGCAGGGAGTAATCAAGCGGACAAGCCGATCAATTCAGCGCACGGATCTGAGTAAGCGCGAAATCATACAGGGAAGACCGTGCTCTAAGTCCCTGCTTCAGCAATTCCTAATAAAGGCATATGCATATAATCAACCGGGGCTATACGAGCGAGCTGGCCACTCTCAGAGGGGATAATTGACAGCTGCGCAAATGAGCGGTGTGCATTTGGTCATCACGCTCAACAAACAGATTTAGGCTCTGCTAGATCTCAATTGTTTCAGTTGGCACTAGTTCGGCTTGTTATCTTCTGCAAAACGGCTAGACATTTCTATTGTGGCTGGCTAGTCGGACCTGAATTGGCATTGGGGCTCATTCTAGCGCGTTTTAGGGCCTTAGACGTGACTGAAATAGGCTACGTGGCCTGAACTAAGAACAAAACGGCGGGATCCGCAACTGCAGCGACTATTTGGTCTAAAATCCATTAACGCACGTTCTATGCATCGCTATAAGCAAGGTTGGTTGTGCAGCCCAATCACGACTGAAGAAAAGGTGCTGACGTTCAAGCTAGGCATGTGTGTCTTGGATTTCGTCACTAAGCCACGTTATTATCGCAATGACGATAGAACCATCCCCGCCCGCGTATAGCATCCAATGTTTCGGATCATTCTTTCCGCTTCGCCAAGTCTGCTCTGGCAGCCAAATGCTTTATCGCGACTCTACATAAAGCTTAAACTTTACCTAGCTCGGTATACGAATATTACATGTATGCCGCTATTCGAGGAGGAAGATTCTTGTCCAGTCGACAGTTGATTAGCGTAAATAATCCCTGGTAATATCGAGCTTTTCCAGCAGCGCAATATGGGATAATTCCAGAATATGCTGCACGCATGCTCTACCCCTCCTGTCAGCGTAAGCAATCTTGACATCGCTGTGGCTGGCTGAAATGCAAGCTGATGGAGTCTTCGCGATGGAAACAAGTCTGGAACCTTAATCTTACTCCATGTCTTGACTGCAGGATTACTAGTGGTGGGCGATAGAGTCCGGAACGCCTCCCTCAACTTGGCAGCGGCCGCTTTGGAACAGTAACCCTTCTTTCGTGATTATTCTGTTGGGTTGAGAGCTGAAAACTAGCAGGAACTCGCAAGAGTTGTGTGCTGAGTCCCTCAAGGTCAGCTTCGTCTGATGCTCAAATATCCGCTCTTCTCGCTTCAAACTCACCATCAGACAAATTTCCCATCACCTACCTATCTACAAACTGCTTTCATCATGTCTACGCAAATAGTTTACCCCAGCACTGGTGTGACCAGCACACCAGACCAAACATCCAAACCTGCTCCAAATGTTTCGTCGACCGAGACTCAACAGCCAAAAGACCAGCTCCCTCAGGACTTGGTCAATGCTATGCAAGCAATCTTTGGCAAGCATCCTGGCTACCGAACAAGTAAGTATTTTCAAACAATCGATCTTGATCCAGGGCTCACAGTTTGCCTCTACAGCTCATGCCAAAGGTCTTCTTGTCGAGGGTACTTTTACGCCAACAGAAGAGGCCAAGAAGCTTTCCACAGCTGCCCACTTCAACAATCCTTCGACCAAGGTGATAGCACGGTTTTCTGTTGGCGGCGGTCTCCCCCATGTTGCAGACGTGGCCGATGGTGCTACGCCCAAGGGCGTCGCTATTCGCTTCCAGATTGATGAGAACACTCACACTGATCTGATCAGCCACTCATTCAATGGATTTGCAACCCGAAATGGCGAAGACTTTCTTACCTTCCTCAAGCTCTTCGGCGCTGATGGGTTTACCGACGCGCAGCTCAAGAAGGCCAAGGCTGGTGGAGGAGACTACTCCAAAGAGCAGAAGGCTTATGATCAGGCCCACGCTGCGTTTTTGTCTTTCCTTGGAAACCCCGAGCACAAGTCTGCTGCTGTCTTTGTTACCTCGGAGAAGCCCAATCCTCATAACTACGGAACCATCACGTACTACGAGCCCAACACTCACGTCTTGACCAATAAAGACGGCGACGTTACAAACGTCCGCTACCGTCTCGACCCTGCTGATGGGGAGCACCTTTACCCCAACAAGACTCCTGAGGACAAAGAAGTGCTTGCGAAGCTAGGCAATGACTACTTGGAGGATGATCTCCGAGAGCGCTTCCCAGATAAGCCAATCGTGCTGACCATTCAAGCGCATATTGCGGGCCCGGACGATGTGCTAGATGACGCTACCATACCATACAAGAGCAAGACGTTCATCCCCATTGGCAAGCTGGAGATCAACAAGGTTTCGGATGACAATGCTGCTCGGCAGCAGCAGATTGCATTCAAACCTAACCCGGAGAAGGGCGGCATTGAAGGTATCAAGTCATCCAACGACCCCTTGATCCAAGCACGGAAGGGTGTTTACTGGATTAGTGCGGATCAACGAAGACATGAGAAGCAGGTTGAGTAGAACACTGTTCATGATCAGTGTCTAAGTCTTGAGTTAGATATCTTATTTGCAGTTGAGACTCATGGCTGAGAGCTTGAGTCGGCAGACAGAATCAGAACAGAGAACTAAGAGCTAGTTTAATGGCCCTGATCGGCGTAGACTGATCGCGACCCGCAACCTTAAACTTAGTGGCAGATAAGCACAGTTTTTGCCAATCGCTACTGAAATAAATGAAATGGTTCATGCAATGGTCTAATCATACATAGTCCGAGTATAGTTCAATTTCATTGTGCGAACTACATGGTAATTAAGATGATCCAGTGTTATATATGCTTACGTAGATACATGAAGGAGATTAGTAAACCATTGACGGAACAACCCAAACTTCCGCTGGGACATGGTCTTATTCGTAAGTATAGGGCATCCAGTGAATCCAAACAAGTTAAGTTTCCATAACTTTCGCCCTTGTGGCATTTGAATAGGAGGGTTGTAGAAGTGAGAACAGGTAGAGAATATACAAGATAGGAATGAGAGAACAAATTTGACCTTAATTGGTAGATTACTATCCCTGCTTCTAGGGGCGATTCCGCATTGGCTGCGGCAGCTTTGATATGCCTGGCATTTGTAGAAGACATCGGAAGAATGCAGCTAAAACTTCGGAAGACCCTCGGCCGATGCCATGAGAAGATTTCCCCGCAATCGAGGCTTTCCATGGCAATGAGGATCCGCTCTTTCGTATCTGCCCATAACGTTTTCGGCCTTCAACACCTAAATTAGGATGGCAACACTAGCGTATCCTATGGAGTGCCCTTGCTGCGAAGCCACTCTTCACTCACTAGATGACCTGAAAACACACCTACGGACTCGTCAGGTCTGTACGTTCTCTAGTCCACGTCAGGCTTTCTGACTCTATATAGTCCCAGGTTCAAGCGCTTGAGAACGAGCTTTTTCGTATTATTGAACGAGCAGAGCCTAGTGCCTCCGAGGCTCTAGAGGATACACAGACGTCAGACACCACAGACACGGGATCTGATGAGACAGATTCTCTATCAGAGACACCTCGGCTAAAAGAAGAAGTGGTGACACCGGAGGATAACATCCGGGCCGACCCTGACTCTAGCTACATCGGCGATTGTTTCATCGATCAGTCCGAGAAGAATTTTATGCAATTGCTCAAGAATGGATCTCCGCAGTATATCGATGGTTACAGAGTATCTCCCGAGCAACGATATTTCGAATTGCGTGTTGCTTTCAAAGAGAGTACTAAAAAGCCTGTCCATCACTGGATTCCAGAGGCCACGGTTCAAAAGTTTGATAATGCTGCTGTTTGCACATACTGGCACGCCCGTATGGGTGCCGACGGAAGGCCTGCAGGGCGGCCCTACGACGAAGTTGATGTTCAAGTCCTCAAGATCGTTGGATTTAAGGACAGGAGCCAAGGAGACTTTTGGGTTCAGACCGTAGGAGATCCTGTCCTCCACCCTGATCTCATACCCACAATCGAAAAATGGTCAGAGGATCCAGAAGAACCAGAAGGTAAAGCCTTGTTCCGATATAGACCTACCTATCTACCCGTTGCTGAGGTGCGAGACAAATGGCCTCGCCAGTACGAGCACTGGCTGAACCGACCAAAGCGACGAGAAGATCGCAAGTCTCTCCAATTACTGTATGGTCACCGAGAAAACCCCAACTACGAGCGATTTGAGATCTCAAGGCTGGCTTTTAACTGGGCTCCGACATGGTGTGACGAGAGAGTTGTCCATAATTCGCATCCTTTTGCTCTTCTTACTTACTTTAAGAGCGACCCAGACGTGCGAACAGGGGGAAATAACACGTCACTGATTCCACCAAGACTATTCAAAATTGTTCGATGGCGTCGGGGTGATGAGGGACAACTTCTTTTCACCTACCAAAAAGTAGGAGAGTCTGAACTTGAGGATGATTTAGAGGAGAGAAATTTGGAAGGTATAGAGAAGCTTGATAAGAAGATGCTTAGTGCATATAGGAAGAAAAATAGGTTATAAGAAGTAACCTTAATTAGGTATTTAAATTCTGATTATCATACTGTAAACACATTCTATTAGGCTTAGAGAGATATATACTATACTATTGCTGGTTGGCATTGGTGTGTTTCGCTACAGAAACCTAGAGGACCACGCACAAAGAATCACAAGAGACCAAGTAGCGCACTGCCAAGCCTCAGGGGAACGGCAGCAACCTGGTCAGTCTCATAGCCCAGTCCTCATGAGGTTAAAATCCGTAAGTTATACCTTGTTATTTGTCATAAAGGGTAATGGCTTGCAACTTGGAGTACTTTATCAATACTTCACTGCCACAGTAAACGAGGCTGATTTGGTAATATCAACCACAGAGTACGAGACCTTAACTGCTTGCTTGCCTTTTTTGCGGGAATCAAAGCCAGAGATCGAATATCCGCCATAACCCTCAAATAACTTGTCATCTGTGATACCGTCCGAGTATCGCGCAGATACAACCATGCCCTCGAGGTCAAGAGACTCGCCAATTCTGTAGAAGCGCTTCTTGGGGGGAATTATCTCAATAGAGAGTAAATTTGCCCCGCGAAGGGCTGCATGTTCAGCGGTAGTAAGAGACCAGATGTGGCCGTGTCGAATGACGCCGAGTGACAGATCATAATCAGGCTTCTGCGTCCAGTTGATTGGCCGCCAGTCTGGCTTTCCAACATCCGCGGTCCAGTAAGGTTGGTACTGCTCTTCCATGAATTCTCCTGATGGCGAACCAGCCCACTTTTGGTCTGCATACATGTAGAAGCCTTTGCCCCGAGGATCCCCATGGTTTGCTTTGAAGACCAGCGGGCCTTCGGCGTACGTGGTGTTCATTGTGCGATGGGTGATGCATGTTGCAACGAGCTCCCATCCATCTGGCTGTGCGAGGATTGATCGTGCTCTTTCTTGGTAGAGGTCTTCTGAATCACATGGTAGTCCATACCAAGTAAGATTTACTCCTGTTGAGTTGCGGTCGGAAACTATGCGTTGGTAGTATGCATTCCCGTCCGGGATAATAACTGGATCCAGCGTTCCGTGGCCAGTTCGCGCTGTCATCACTTTTGCAGGGCTAAAGTTGACAAAATCCCGAGTCGTTGAATACAATGTCTGCCCTCCGGTCAACGGATAACGGCCATTGGGATCGCTTTTGTCAGCGGAGTAGTGCGTCCCTTTTGGGTACATGCTAGAAGTCCAAAAGACAACAAATTCCCCGATTTCGGGATCCCAGATAGCCTCTGGAGCATATGTCATCCCAGCTTCCTCCGGCGACACGAGGACATGGCGTTGTTGAGACCAGTTACGCAGGTCGTCAGATTCCCAGACCTCAATGTAGCGACTCGCACCACTTTGAGCCCAATCCCAGTCCTTCCATCCGTACTCTACCCCGTCAACATTGAGATCAGATGCAATGAGAAAGAACCTGTCGCCCTCTGGTGTGCGTACAACCACGGGATCCCGGGTGCCATGCATGCCCTTGGTAGAGTTAAGGACAGCTTTGCCGTCATTGTTGGCTACCCAGGCCGTCGGATTGTTCCCCACGCTCGTTGCAAAGTAAACTTGCTGGCCTATGTTGGAATTTGACCTTGCAAAGTTTGTCATGGCGTAACGGGAGAACTGGGCAACGTCAACGGATGGTTGCACCGTGACTGGAAGCTGGCGACAAAGCGGCTGATAGCCGCCATATTTGAGGCAAGCAATCAAATGGACCGTGATAGCATCAGAGCCGACGGCCGGCCGCTTGACGACACCCGCAGCAATTCTACCACGAGGCTTATCGGACACCACAGCTGGATGCGACGATTTCCAATGTATGTTTAGACCTGGGTACGCCGGTAGTTCGGTTGGGAGATGCAGATAGCCACGGACATTGTCGGAGTTAGGGATAACAATGGCGTCTAGTACCTTTGTGCTAGATAAAGATGCATCAATGGCAATGCACAAGGAAGATGTAAGGAGATTTGCGAGTACCAAAGCGCTGCAGATGCTGGCAACGTAGAGAGCCATGTTCTTCGGAGAGCTTATTTGTGATAGCTGGAGCCATCAGTAACTTCTAGGACGGTCGGGTAGCCGATGCAACACACTCTTATCTTAGGAGAGGATTCTTCATGCTGCAATGAGAACGGAAACCATTCAGGCTGCGGTAAGAATGCCGATCTTGCCACAGTTTCGACATACAACTTGTTTTTGATGTCTGACGATGGAGGATTTATCCTGCGGGGCTTTGATAAGATGTAATATTTGCCAAAAGACTATGAGTACAAGTCAGAGATCGGAACTATTTAGGCAAAAGCCAATATTATCGTTGTGTACCGTCCGGCATGCAGTTGGCTCATGCCTCCAGACGTTTGCGATGTCCGGACAGCACGCCGAGGTGACTAAGCGGCAGTCGCTGTGAGAAAACAAGAGTGATGGACAGACCGAACAGGATCTAGTATTCATCATTGGTCCGGCTGTTGGTTGCATCTTTAGTGTCCCGGGTCTTGTCGAATCTCCCCGCAAACCCCGCATTCTTGTTTGATCCCAAAGATTTGTTTGTTTGTCAATTTCAGGGGTTTGAGACTGTTTCCCGGCTATACCATGATCTGCAATGAGTCCAAATTCCACCAATTAAAACGTCGTGTTTGAAGGGCTTATGCAATTGTCGATGATCCTATCCAAACTGATTCAGGAAGCCAGCCCTGCCAGGTGGGTTATTTCTTGCCTCATCATCGCGTTGATGGTATATTAGGCTGAATTCGTTTTGTGCGAGGCTTGTCTCTTCGGGCTCACATGAGCGTCATGCCCAGCCTTGTGCGTACATCAAATGTAGGTGATAATGCATTCCTCTAAGTTAAATGATAATAAGTAGGTTGTCCTTCGCGAGTGATGAACCTTGAAGCTCCCATGTCCCTTTATCACTATTTCCTGTCGTCTCTATCCTAGTGGCCTCCATAAGGTCATAAACTGGCAGTATGCTATTTCGGACAGCAGTGGTGTCGTCTCTGGCACTATATGGCCTAGCTGTGGCTGAGACGGGCATTGATGGCTGGCTTCGCTACAAGAAGCTACCGTACAAAGCCCCCAACGACTTCAAGCATCCCAAGAGCATCATCACTCTCAATGCAACCAAATCCAGCCCCGTATACACTGCTGGCACCGAGTTAGAGGACGCCTTCGCGGGTATCTTTGGAGAGCAGATCCCGCGTAAATTCAAGGGCTGCGACCACCAGAACTCCATAATTGTGGGCAGTCTTGACGCCTATCATGATGGGTGTGGCAAGGCACAACTCCCCGCGCCTCTCGAGGAAGACGGGTTTTGGCTCCGTATCAAGGGTAGTTCCGTTAAGATTATCGGCCATAATGAGAGGGGCGCACTCTATGGCGCCTTTGAATACGCATCCATGCTTTCCCAAGGCAACTTCTCAGACATTTCCTACGTCTCCAATCCAACCAACGCTATCCGCTGGACCAATGAGTGGGATAATATGGACGGCACTATTGAACGCGGCTACGGCGGCAAATCAATCTTCTTTGCGCAAAACAAGACTATGCCTGACAAGGCCCGGGTGAAGCAGTACGGCCGGTTGCTGGCGTCCATCGGTATAAACGGTGCCATCCTGACCAACGTCAACGCCAACCCTATCACCCTGAAACCGGACAATATTCGTGGACTTGGCGAAATCGCGGCAATAATAAAGCCGTACGGCGTACAAATTGGCCTTGCACTCAACTTTGCTTCCCCGCAGACTTTGGGTGGGCTATCGACGTTTGATCCACTCGAGCCATCCGTTATCTCCTGGTGGGAAGACATCAAAAACCTGATCTATGATGAAATTCCAAACCTTGCAGGGTACCTTGTCAAAGCCAACTCCGAAGGACAACCAGGACCGCTCACCTACAATCGCACGCTGGCCGAAGGAGCAAATCTCTTCGGAGATGTCCTCAGACCGCATGGAGGAATCGTCCTATTCCGCACATTTGTGTATGAGATGCTTAATATCACCGACTGGAAGGCAGATCGCTCTGCAGAGGCATATAATGCGTTCCAAGGTCTCGATGGAAAATTCCATGATAACATTATCCTTCAGATGAAGTACGGTCCACTCGATTTCCAAGTTCGGGAACCTGCACATCCCTTATTTGGATACTTTAAGAATGCCAACGCTGGTATTGAGCTTCAGATCGCACAAGAGTACCTGGGACAGCAAGCACATACCGTCTACCTGGCTCCTCTCTGGAAAGAGATATTAGATACGGATCTTCGTGTTGATGATAAGCCATCTTTTGTGCGAGACATCATCTCGGGCAAGCGGTTCAACCGTCGGATTGGTGCATTCTCAGGTGTAGCGAATGTAGGGATGAGCCAGACATGGACTGGTAGCCATCTCTCTATGTCTAACCTTTATGCATTTGGCCGCTTGGCCTGGAACCCTATCGATGATCCCGAAGCAATTATTAAATCGTGGAGTCGTCTGAATTTCGGTCTTCATCGTCAAGTGACAGATATCGTCACGCGTATCGCCATGGAGTCATGGCCGGCATATCTGAACTATAGCAGTGGAGACCTGGGACTGCCGACCCTTACAGATGTTACGAATAACCACTTCGGACCGAATGTCCGAGCTGGCGATGACAACCCTTATGGTATCTGGACTCGATCTGATTCATTCTCTATCGGTATGGATCGTACTGTGGCGAATGGTACAGGCTTCTCCGGTCAATACCCTCCCGCATTGGCAAAGAAATTCGAAGACATAGAAACCACACCCACGAACATGATCCTATGGTATCATCACGTCAACTACACACACAAGCTTCCGACTGGAAAGACAGTAATACAGAATCTCTACGATGCCCATTATGCTGGGGCCGAAACGGCACATACTTTTCCAAAGTTATGGATGGGAGCTCAAAAATATGTTGACGAGGAACGTTTCAATTCTGTTCTTTTCCAGCTCACTTTCCAAGCAGGTCATTCGATCGTGTGGAGAGACTCCATTGTGGACTATTATCACAACCTTACAGAGGTTCCTGACGAGGCGGGACGTGCTGGACACCATCCATGGCGTATAGAGGCCGAGGCTATGTCTTACAGCGGATACAAGACCGCCGTGCTAGACCCTATCAAGTCTGCCTCTACTGCCACGTCTCTCGTAACACTAGGTAATAGTACAGTGGCCACAGCTAGTGCGAAGCTCGACTTCGAGCCTGGGAGATATGACGTCGCAGTTGTGTATTTTGATATCCTCGGTGGGACTTCACAGTGGGAAGCGTATCTGAACGGCAAGTCTTTGGGGAAGTGGGTTGGCAATCTGGAATCAACCCTCAGCCGCGCAGCAATGAAAGAGCCAGATGGCGCTTCCAAAGCCCGTATCACGTTCCCAAATGTCAAGATTGCCAAAGGGGATATCTTCAAGGTCGTAGGAAAGGCGGACCGCGCGGAATTGGCACCTCTGGACTTTGTAGCATTTCTGCCCCAGGGAGTTATTGATTGAAACGATATTAGCTTCGAATCCCAGAATAATGCAAGGTATTTAAAGTAATAAAGTATGCTGTTATGCTTAAATGTTACTGGTAAAGTACCGTTGCCTCTTAGGACTCTCTCCAGTGGGAACAGCCTATTAACCAGGAAGATTTGCTTGAATCTCCATCCTTTGCATTGGGTTTCAGGGCAGCCCAGGGCTTTCACGTCATTATTTGGATGTTTGAGGAACGGCAAGATATATTAGCAACTTTCACAAAGCAGATTGTGGTGCCTATGGAATCTATGCAGCCCCGAGTTGTTAGGGTCCGTGCAAGGCGAGAATAGCCTGAAGCGGGTATTCAGGTAGCATTACATATAACAGCGCGTTTACAGAGACAAGTAGTTATCATTACCGCCTCTTCTAGTTCTCGCGTTTATGAAAAGATTCAGTTCACTTATGAGGACTATTCTACCCGGCAATACTATTTACAGGTATAGGCTGGTTCGCAGCAACCATGGGCTTAGGTGGCCACTCTCCAGCATCGAATTCACATTCCAACGAATGATGACCAGAGTGAAGGATCCTCGTTGCCTCCTCCTCACAGCTAAAGTCTCTTCACACTTCGGAAGGTAAAGTCACCAGAGCCGAGCAGTTGGGAGGAATAGTTAACGACATCGTAAACGTTTAACCTTTAAGCTTCTATTTACATATAATAAGCCCGTAAGGTCTATTAAATAATACCTTTATTATATTAAAAATTATTATATATTAATCTTA
>NW_023502344.1:0-50613 GCF_013396075.1 Fusarium subglutinans
GTTAATATAAAATTTAATATTACTAATATACTTACTAAACCTTTAGTAAGACTTAGACTAAAGGAATTATTTATAATAATAAGTATAATTAATATACCTAAAGAACCCTAAGTTAATAATAAGAAAAAGGAATTTTTAAATTAAAAAAGACTTTAATAAGGTATTAAGTTAAGGGAAATATTAAATAGACTTATTACTTCTTTTATTTACTATTTACTATATTTATTAGTTATATTTATATATTTCCTTAGATATAGTTTACCTATAGAGCAAACCTAAGGAACTTTCTAGAAGTCTAGCTAGGCTATATAAGCCCTAGCTTCTTCTGATCTAGATAGATAAATTAAGTTGCTTCTTATATCTTAACTAGTACAGCGTATCTCTCAAGCACACGGACGCATATACTTTGCATCACACCCATAATCCCCTTTTAGGGGTGGGAAGCTGTTATTTGTTAGTCCGATGATGCGTGTTATGGTGCTCTTTGAGACATAAACTTACCACCGTGGTGTAGGCGAGTCCTTCATGCTGAAGGATGAATATTAAGAATGATTACACTGGAAAATAAATCTACATTAGCGAGGAGCTTGAGATGCAAATTAATGTTGCAAGAATAAGCTATACTTCAGGATGCTCTGGGCCCGTCGTTTGATTTGTATTATTGTAGCAAACGAGCAACAGCAGCTCGTTCTCTTCATTTGTGCTTCTCCTTTTATATGCAGACAATTCTGTGCAAAATGCTGATATTTTTGTGAAATGCCCCTGATGGTATATATCTGCGCCATATGCAATCAACGCTAATCCCAAGACACCATATCCAACGCCCCTTCTTTAGTTCATACATCTCAGTGACTAAACCCCTTGTCTGTCTGCAAGGCATTGATTCTTGTCCCGCTTGCTTCATCAAATTCATGTTCATCCCTCGTTCTGTGTCTGACACAAGACGGGATGAAACTGTGTAGTTTACATGAGAACACAGTCACCTTCCTGTTGCCTATCCATCTTGCTGCGGGAAATGCGCTCACGCTGACGCGCGCCGTTCTTTCCTGCACCACGCTTGAGATCCTCTAAGCGCTCACGAGCCTTCGGGAAATCTTGGGCTGTGCACTGTTGTCAGCTGTCGTCCACAAGTATAATTCTATTGCACTTACCGGCTGCTCGCCAATACCATCGCTTTGCATCCTCCAGATTTGGGGGAACACCGATACCTACCTCTGTGAAGTAACCCATGGCATATTCGGCCTTAGCAAGCCCTGCAATGGCAGCCTTGCGGGCCCAAAGGTAAGCCTCAGTGTCACTTTGTCCTAGTACGCCTTCACTGCCTGTGAGATACCAGCCACTGAGTGCGAGCTCTGCCTGATGCTCTTCCTGTGTGGCAGCTTTTGAGTACCACTGAATGGACTGTCGAGGGTCGATTGGACAACCCAGCAATCCATATTCAAAAGCACATCCAAGCCGATACTGTGAGAACTTGTATCCCAGGTCGGCAGCTTGAAGGAACAGACTATATGCGTATGCTTCATCTCGAATGATAGCATCGTTGGGTTGAGCTGATTCGTATAACAAGCCGAGTTCGTGTAGTGCGTGTGGATTCTCACCATCTGCTCGCTCTGCAGCCCGCTTCAGCCATCCCACCGCTTCCCTGGGATTCTTGGGCTGACCAAGAAGCCCTTTCAGTAAGATCATTCCAACCTTGTACATCGCTGGAGGATCACCCAAAGTAGCAGCACGCTTGTACCACTGAATTGCTTTCATTGGGTCCTTACGTGTACCGCCTCCTTCCTCATGGCCAATCTCGCAGCACACTGCAGTTCGATAAGCTGCTGCAGGGTGTCCAAGTTTTGCAGCAGACTGGTACTGAGTGAAAGCTTCCTTATGATCGCTATCACCGAAGAGACCTCGTCCGAGACAATCTGCCAGGAGGAACATGGCGTCTGGATTCTGGGCATTGGCTAGCTTTTTAAGAATCTTATGGCAATCTATAAGATAACGCTCGCGTGCCCTTGCACGTTGCTTAGGGTCTGGCATCTTAGGTGCTAAGACGTCAGCAGCTTCGACCAACTTCTTGGCCAGTCTCAATGCTGAGTCCTGGTCACTCGAGTTGTTCTTGATCAGCATTCTGAGGTGTTCTAGTTCTTGTGTGGTAACAGGGCCTTCGTCCCTGGCCGGCTGCCGTTGGCTGTTGTTCTTGGGTGGCGAAGGTTGCTGCTGTTGATGCTGAGGTTGTCGTGGCTGAGGTTGCGGTTGCGGCTGAGGGGCCGGCGTAGAGACTCCGTAGTTTCGGATGGGAGCTGGCTTATTACCCAGATGAACCATTGAGTCTTGCATGAGACCCGGCCGGATAGGAGCAGGATGTGAAGGAAGGCCATCCGGACTCATGGGTCCAGTGGTGTGAGCACCATTCATAGCTGCTGGTGCACTGGGTCCTTTGTTCGGTATTTGGTTATAATCCTGATCATACGCAGCTTGGTAGCTGCCCATCGGTGGAACTGGTGGGACTGCCGGGACATCTGGCACATCGCCGGCCATCTCAAACACAGCGGTTTGAGGTTGACGAAGGACTGGTTGTGACTTGGCGTGATTAAGGATAGCTGTTTGGTGGGCTCCTCGCTGAGGCTGTTCATTGCTAGGGCGCATTGACTGTTCGAACGAACTACGTTGCCCTGGAGCTGGTGCAGCATCAAAGTCTGGCAGGCTGGCTCGGTTGTGCTGGGATTCTGGTCCGTATTCAGGATGGCTGTCGCGTTGATTGTCGAAATAGGCATCGTAAACTTCGTCATAAGAAGCTGTTGATGGTTTATGGTATGCATTTCGGTCATCATACTCCCCACTGTAGTGGCCTCCCGGGCCTCCTTGTGGCCCAGCTGTGTACGACCTTTGGGGAGGTGCCCGGTGACCGCCAGCAGTCGAAGGTCTTTGTGGTATCCCTCGACCAGCGGGGGTGCTATATTGCGTTGCGTCCATCCGTTGAGGTGGTGGCATGTTGCCTCTTTGTCGCATATCATCCACAGGCATCGTTCTGCTGCGTGCCGGTGGGCCAAAGCCGCCTGCAGGAGGCTCTCGAGCACCGTTATATCCATCGTTATAATTTCCATAGCCATCCGGAGCTCCGTAGCCTGGGTTCTGCCGTGGAGGACCTCCTTGAGGGTAACCTCTCGGAGGGGGTCCGCGACCCGCATTCACTGGTGGTCTTCCATAATCGCCTCGACTGCGTTGGGCATCGGAACTTGTACGTCCATTACTTGGCATCATCGGTCTCTGGTTCATATCCATATTCGACATTTGATCAACCATCTGCTGCTCATAAGGCATGTCTGGCCTTCGTCCACGCTCTTGTGGCACGTGCTTTTGTCCGAAATGCCCGTCTCGAGGACTCATAGGAGGCGTGTTGATAGGATGGCGGCGGGCTTTGGACACGATTGTAAGCTGAGGGCCCTAGCATCAGGGTTGAAACTCACCTGCGGGATCCGAGTTTGACGCATACGGTCCTGGGCGTATTCCGCCTTGCCCAGGGTGTCCATTAGGAATGCCTCTGCCTGGTCCTGGCATTGGGCCTCCTCGAGGAGGGCGCTGTTGCCCACGATGCGGATCAGCTGTCTGTGGACGAGGAACGGGCCCTCCGCGAGGACCGGGTATCACGTTACCACCTCGCCCATATTGGTCTTGGGGAAGCGGTCCTCTACCATAGTTCTGATCTTGGCGTTGGCCTCCGAAATCCTGTCCAGAGCCATACCCATAGTCTTGGTGATATTCGTCATACTGTTGTGATGCTCCATACTGTTGTGGCGGCGCATTGACTTGTTGTCGCGGGGCATGCCTAGGTGGTGCTTGGCCCCCGTAGGGCCGTTGTTGGCCACCATAGCCACCTTCGTATGCCATGAGTGTGGTTCGACCGTTGGCGACACGAACAAACTTCGTGTTTGGCTTGTCGTATAATGCAAATGGTTGCGGAACCAGAAATCAAAAGAAGCCGTCCTATGCTCTGAGTATCGGTCGGCGCAAAATGAGTTTCAATCACTGTCGCATGGCGTGCCGCAGCCTCAGCAGCTGGGTTTCCAGTAAGTGTGTGATCGGCGGTCCAGATCGGTGGAAGTATTGCAAGAGAAAGGATGACGAACGGTCAATGATCCCAGCCCAAAAAAGACTTAACAAATAATGAGAGAAGGATAATTGTGTCCTCGAGTCTGCAAGTAGCTGGCAAGCAAGATATGTTATAAAGCTAGGTACCTCAGCAAAGAGACCAAGTTCGTCTGCGATACAAGAAAGTGGAAGCGGACGACAGGAGGTACCAGAGGTGGCGCAAAAGCAATATCGAATAACTTCAGTTCAAGGAGTGCTCATTTGAGGAGAAGTATTAGTACCTTTCAAGCGGCGCAGATTTCAAGCGGACGGGGGATATCCTTTATGCTTGGTTCATCCGAAACGGAAGAGCTCAAGGTATCCATGAAGAGGCAGGTCAGGTTGCCTCCAACCTCCAACGTGACCTGCCCCCAAGTGCATGTGGTTTCCATCCATTCAGTCAGGTCCAGTTGTTCTTCAAATGGAAGCTTGTGGAGCAAGAGCGCTAAATCTCCAGTGGCTTGTCGTTTAGGGCCGTTTTCTAGGTTACTCTGAGTGGGGTTGTCCAGGTACCAGTCTGCATGCGGGTACCTTACTTGAACCCCAACCCCTGTCGCTCGGGATAAATTATGACACTCGATGGAGGACTTAAGGGGAATCAATGCCTGTATTGTAGGGCCCTTGGCCTTAATCATGCTGTATGTATGTACTCCGTACGGGCCCTGTTCAGTCAAAGGGTTTTGGCTATGCCGCGAAAGAAAACAAGCGACTCGGCACCAAGGAGGCTCCGTAGAAGCAAAGCGCTTGATGGAATGGAGGAATGCCGTCACGAACTGGCAACGACACTTTGTTCGAGTCAATACCCGCACAGTCAATACCAGGCAAGCCTAAGCCGCGGTGCTTCTTTCACAGGCGTTTCCCACCGGGCAATCCATTCCAATGATTCGAACAATCGAAAGACATGGCGCTTCGCCGCTACCGGCTTGGCTTCCAATCGCCAACAAGCTGCATAACTGATTGTGGCTCAATCCAACCCCTGCTAATTAACGGCGACGTTAATCGGTTTTACTGGCCCGGCTTCCATCTTCAGGCGATGACTTGTCCAACAGGGTTTGGGTATTATTGCTTGCTTCACACAAAGCTTTGTTTTGTATCACAATGCTCGCCGTCATACTACGCTGGCATTGTTTGCTCTCGCAAGGATTTGATCCCTCACTCATTCCTCGGATAAGCTTTCACGACAGGCTCTTCGCTGAAAAAACTGGCCTCAAAAGCCGAAACAAATCAATAAAACAAAAGGCTCTCTGGATTTCTCCCTCTCTCTACGTAAATGCAGTATGTACTTCTCGTACACCCCTGATAGCCCTAAGCACAGTGGCTCGCATAACATCATCTGTGGATCTGGCCAAGAGCTAGGAATCTCAATGAACGGTTTTCATGGCGCTCAAATTTGACAGGTCTTGTAGCGGTTAATCGGCGCTAGGTTGGAGTGAAACGTTGCGGTACTTTTCCCCATGCTCTCGCTTAGTCCTCTGATGAATATATTGACGTCAAGGAGCCAGAGGCTATGCAACTGAGAACGTTGTGAAGACGGATACAGTCAGGTGCAAGGCCGTGAGACAAATGTGTTAGAGCGAACCTGTAGATCCGACGAAGCCGGAGATTCGTTTGTTGTCTACCATCTCCATTCCTGATACGCCATTCGTCAAGGAAGTGTCCGAGCCGACTTCAGACGTCAACCAGTTAGGAGCCACGAAGCCTCTTTTTGGGGAAGACGGGTATCGCCACCTCTCAGCTAACTGTTGAACACGAAAAGAGAATACCACGCTGAAGGAAGCTGAAACATTGTCTTGGCTTTTGAACCGTGTAGGTGGTCGGCCTAGCAATTTTTGCTTTAACGTGGCTACCCTATGGCGAGCTATTTGCTATGTTCACAACAGAAGATCCGCATGTGGGTTGCAGTTTGCATGTTCTGGCTTCTTAAAATACCACATATGGATATCTCAAAAAGTAATAGTTGTAGCCCTAGTTGCACAGTACTAACTTCTTGTCAATGTTAGAAGTGATGCTAAAGAGTTAGTGACCCAAGTCAAGGAACACACATAGTATTCGGCTTCGGGTCATGCTCAGCTCCGTGACCGCCTTCCCAATTGGACTACTACCAATAAGGGCATACTGCCATATCAATGACGGATACAGAATCGTGCAAATCATCATTGGAAGAATTGATACCAAATCAGATTCTACACCAATTTCCTCTTGTTGCATATCACGTCTTCAAATACTGTACTCTAGTTCTCCTCCCTTCCCAATGGCTGCCAAACAACCATCTTCAAGATGGTGGTTCTGGACCAAAGTCCTGATGGGGTAAGCCTTTGCCATTATCAGAGTCTGTGAAAGACCAAGCTGATGTATTGCAGTGGCGCTGCTGTCGCAGTCGGCGGACCGGCCTTTACAATGTGGTTAACTCCTACTGAGGAAGAGCTTCGATCGAGATACAACCCCGAATTGCGGAAGAAGAGTCTGGAGAACCGTGAGGAGCGCCAACAAGAGTTTGACGACTTTGTGACTCGACTGAAGGAATATTCCAAGTCGGATAAACCAAGTGTGTTTATTTCGTCTTCGGAGTATCAATTGCTAACCTGAGCTAGTCTGGATTGTTGTGAAAGAGGAAGAGGAGCGAAAGCGCAAGGCTGCTGCCGCTGCTGCGAAAGCGTCTCAGAAGGATGCAGACACTCGACGAGAAGAGATGAGGAGAGAGGCAGGCCTTGACGCAAAATAGAGTCACCGACGGGAACTAAAACTGAATGCCCTTCATGCTTGTAAGATCATATGGTGTGGTGAAGGACGGCTCATGTATAACAGCTGAATAACATAGGAAACTAGGCACCTTCCTTAGTTGCAGGGGTGAGTAACTTCTTTGGAGTTTTTGGAATCAACGTTCAACTGCTTTCATTTGAAAACTAAGATGGGATCATCTCTCGTTGCCTAAATTGCCCCGGAAAGACCACCGATATCTCCAATCGAGTGGCAATGCGAATCATCAATTTTCTCGAAATGATCGAGGAAGGGCCAAATGAATGTGATCACACCGAGTACGCAGTAGTAACTATGCCCGACAGAGCCCCTGTTCAGGTGCATTTGAATAGTTCATGCGTTCGTTTCAGACAATATATTACCGGAAGTTCCTGAATAGAGCATCTCGAGAGCTCGATATGGCTTCCATGCGCGGGCGGTCTTCTTGACTTACCCCACGAGCCTGGCTGGAGGCGGCTATAACGTCACGGGCGATGAATGTGGTACCAGTGAAGGGCGGAGCACCAGAGCCCCTCCTTGAGAAATTCCTCGGCGAAAGGTAGTTCCACAGGCGAACGCACAAAATCTACTTTGACTTATCACCACCGATTCGAAGCCGACGGCGACAAACAGCTAATTACCCAAGCCTCACTTACTGGTATGTTGCCGAACCCACGTATGCACGAATTTACGAGCAATATTTCTTCCAACAATTGATTTATCCCGTCCGAAACCGCCCCGACTGACGAGTTTTGTCCCAGTTTCGATCGAGTCCCCCGATCCCCCGCAATCGAATTTCGCCCATCATGTCGACCAACGAAGTCCAAGAACGTCTCAAGAAGCTCGGCCTGAGCGCCCGAACTGGTACGTGACTTTTGCGCAATTTTACGGTTCAATTCGAGGTGAGAGCAGCAAGCTGATCTGTCATCTAGGGTATGTCTTCGCAATACGATGCTTTTAGGATGTCACCATTAGTTGTCGCTGCTGCTAACCGAACGACTCAGTGGAAAGGGTACCCCCCGACGAAAGGTCAAGCGTGCGCCCGCCCGCTCCGGCGCCGACGACAAGAAGCTTCAGCTCGCCCTCAAGAAGCTGAACACTCAGCCCATCCAGGCCATTGAGGAGGTGAACATGTTCAAGCAGGACGGAAACGTCATTCACTTCGCTGCTCCCAAGGGTTAGTCATCCTACTCTGGCATGTTTCATGGGGCTTGGTATATATTGACATTCCCTTTCCACTCCAACAGTTCACGCTGCTGTTCCTTCCAACACCTTTGCCATCTATGGTAACGGTGAGGACAAGGAGCTCACAGAGCTTGTCCCCGGTATCCTTAACCAGCTCGGCCCCGACTCCCTCGCTTCTCTGCGTAAGCTCGCCGAGAGCTACCAGAACCTCCAGAAGGAGAAGGGCGAGGACGATGACGAGATCCCCGACCTGGTCGAGGGCGAGAACTTTGAGAACGAGCCCAAGGTCGAGTAAAATTTCTCTACACAGTCAAAGGCGAAGGGGCAGTAAAATCGTAGGTCTGTTCGGCCAAGAGGCTGGCTAGTTTCTCCTACGAGGCGGGTTTTGTGCTTCTTCCCCCTGGTATTGGGCAGTCGTAACAGTCACTCCCCCGCTCTCTATGTTGAGTAGCAGAGGAGCAGGTACGGGTACGCAAAAGGTCACAGCTCGGGAATGTCATGGTGGAATGGCGACCTTATGCTCGCTGAGGTTGATTGATCTGTACGAACAAACAAAATACGACTTACATCGGGAGAAATACCAATCTCTAATGATGTCAATGATTGCTACGTTTTTCTAGTTGGAAATCTGACCCTCCGTCATTTCTGATCCACCCTGACAGTGCCATCCCACGGGTCTCGTCCTTAACTTGTCGTCGGTGAGCCATCAACTGTCCTTGTTTCAAGTGGTGATATGTCTTACCACCAGGACAAATTGCTGTAGAAGAGGAAGCACCGCCCATTCTACTAGCGAGATCGGTTGCTGCCTCCCACATACAACGCTTGGAAACTCGACTTGCTCCGTCTGTCTTAAAAGCCTTCCGGCCTTGAATAACTCCCCCAATCAGGCTCTCTTCGAAACCTGATCGTGACCATGTTGCTGCTAGATTACTCGCCGACATCTTACATGCTCTCATTTGTACAGACCGTTTCGAAAATTCGAATTCCAGGCTCGTCGTTGCAACTGAGAACTCTCTGAACGAATATCCTCCCAGCCACTTTTTGCCAGCCATGAGGTTCATCCTGCCTTCTGCTGAAAAGGCACGTCGACATGCAAGTTCAGAGTATTGGGATCTTGGCAAGATGATGCTACTAATGTATGCATTGGTAGGATCAATGAATATTGATGTGATGGCTGAGAGAAGTGAAGCGCATTGTTTCAATGCAAGTTTATCAGAGCAGGACTTGGATAATGTTGGGGGCGCATCTCCTCTCGCAGGTTTTCGTCGAACAATTCCAGTTCTAGAGAAGCAAGCCCTTCCTAGTAAAGAGATTTGTGTATCACCCCCAGGCTTTGCATTTACAGGAGTTGGGGTTTCCCATGCTGAATCATCTTCTTGAGAAGCCATTGTGAGCTCCATACTTGCATCACCGCCTGCTTATTCAGTAAACGTAGTGTTTTCGTTTCAAAGTACTTACATGGTGCTTCTGAGCAGTACATGTGCAGCTTGACGCCGTCTTTGATATCGAATAGTTGCAAAGGCGTGTCATTCAGATTTGAATCGCTCGTCTTCTTCTGGAGGATACTCGACTCGTCATCTCTATCGAGGACATTCTCGCATTCATCAAGCAAGAAACGGTTGAAAGTTCGCATAGCTAGGACCTCTGCATGCCAGTCATGGATGCCCACGCCATTGGATTGTGAGATTTTTGACGCTGGTAGGCACTTCATGCCAGTTCTACAATAAGAAATTTTAGGATATGCAGGGAAATAAATAGGAATCGAATGCGCTTACGCCAGGGCTAGACATGTTAGAATGCCATCTTTCTCAGCAACGATACCACTCAGCGGAACCCATTCATGAACGCCATTGTCACGAACAGCAGGTTTTCGCTTCGAGGGTAATTTGTAGAATTGTTGCAGTACTGCTTGAGCCACCAGATCCGCCTGGGACGTCATCTAGCCATGTCCAGTATATCCAAAAGGGTAATACGAAATCCACGGGCGGGCCAAGACTCAAGACTTAGGACTTTTTGTCGTGTTTATCAGTATGATGAGGTTCCATGATAACCTTGGGTGCCTTCCGGAGAATCATCGGTAACTTACCTAAGTGCGCCCCTGCACGTGATGGCTCTAAACAGGGAAGGACCAGCTAACAGCGGCTTCCAAATCCTTAGCCCTAATTGATCACACACTTCGAGAAAGTGCGACTCAACTTTCCATTTGCCATTGCCAATCCACGGTCAACCACACAACACCTTGTCGCCTTCAACGCACAACCAGCGACAAGATGCGAACCTACGAGGACACTTTCTCCGGCGCGAGAATTTACCCTGGCAAGGTACGCTGCTTTAGCCATTATCCCCATCCGTTCCGTTGATGCGATCCGGTCGATTATCGAAATTCGAAGCTCTCTAGTCGCTGGAGGGGAACGACGGCGATGACGGGATCGCAGGACGAGCACTCGGTGTTATTTCAATCAGGACATCAAAAGGCTAACGGGTATCGCTTCACAGGGTAAGCTCTACGTCCGTGGCGACAGCAAGATCTTCCGATTCCAGAACGGCAAGTCGGAGTCTCTCTTCCTGCAAAGGAAGAACCCCCGCCGTATCGCCTGGACCGTCCTCTACCGCCGACAGCACCGCAAGGGTATCTCTGAGGTACGAATCTACCAACTTGAGCAGCACTCACGATGGCTATCACTGCTGCTGGTGTGCTGCCGATTGCCACCATTGAACGGAGCTGACATATTCTATAGGAGGTTGCCAAGAAGCGAACCCGCCGCACCGTCAAGGCCCAGCGAGGCATCGTCGGTGCTTCTCTCGACGTGATCAAGGAGAAGCGCAACATCCGACCCGAGGCCCGTTCCGCTGCCCGAGCCCAGGCCATCAAGGAGAGCAAGGAGAAGAAGCAGGCCGATGCTGCTGCCAAGAAGTCCGAGAAGGCTAAGCTCGCTGCCCAGGCCTCCAAGGGTCAGGCTACCCGACAAGTCAGCAAGCAGGGTGCCAAGGGCTCTGCCCCCAAGGTTCAGGCCAAGAGCCGTTAAGCTAGGAAATGGACTTTGAGGGAGGAAGAAAATGGAAGAGTGGAGTCCGTGGTTCTTGTGTCTTTGTCCGGCCGGTTCTTCTACAATCTCGGGTGCATGGATTGCCAATAGGGTGCATTGATAGCTAAGCAATGCAAAATGGTCAAACAAAAGCCGCATCTTTTTATGTCGTGGTGAACACGGGCTGTACAGTCGCATGGTCCTAGATAAATAAGTCGCGGCGTCGATCCGATTGCTGTTGACATGTTTTGGTGGAATTAACGACAAAATGACTTATGACACGAGAGCAGGCTTCACAAAAAAGACGTTTCATACCGAGATGATTTTCATATGCTTCGAATTGAACAAGCGTCGATCTATCTTCACCCTTCATGCTTCATGTCTATATTCTATTCTATTCGTGCATTGCAATGCAACTTCAGTTACAACTGGGCCAGGACACCCAGGGCACCAGACTTCTCGATGCTCCCAGGCTCCTCGTCCCTTGCAGCGTACACGACCTTGCCTTGGTCGACAATAATCGCAAAGCGTCCGGTTCGCTCACCGATATTCCAGCCGATGGTTTGGGAGAACTTAGCATCCTTGTCGGACATGAAGAGCTAGTCAAGTTAATCCTATGATGCTGGCTTGTTGAATAAAAGAGAAACTCACGATCTTGTCGTCGGTGATACCGTTGGCCTTGGCCCAGCCGCTCATGACAAAGGGGTCATTGACAGCGATGACAATGACCTGATCAACGCCCTTGGCCTTGATCTTGTCGACGTGTTCCAAGTAGGAAGGAATGTGAGAGCCGGAGCAAGTAGGTGTGAAAGCACCTGGAATAGAGACAAGAACAACTTTCTTGTTCTTAAATTCTGTATCGAGCGATGTCAGTCTGCCCGAACTCCAGACTAGACTTGATTGTGAGATCACATACCTTGGCTGGCGTTGAAAGGGACAGGTGTACCACAAGTAGTGAACTCAGAGGTTTCAGGCGAGGGAGGGATATAGCTGAACCAGACACCCTCTGGGAAGTTATCACCGGCCTTGAGCTCAGACATTTTGACTTTGTCTAAGAAGTTTTTGTGTATGGGAGTGTAAGTTGAGCAAGAGCTGAAGAAGATGTATATCGAAGTGTGAGGAAGAGAGACTGGATCACGCCCAACTTCGAGGGAATCTGTAGAAGTTTATATCTTCCCTGCATGGGCAGCTACCTAGGTACTGTACTTTAGGTACCCCGCTGCTTCTTAGTCTTTTAAACGGCATTGGCGCAAAGAGGGTCCTGATGAGGTCAGTGAAGACCTGTGGGGATCCTCGGAAAGTGGTCGGCGCGGTCGACGCAGCCATGGTGGAACCGCTATCGGCCACTCAAGCCGCAATGGTATTGAGATACGCAGCACCTTGATGAGAGACACCGGGTTTTGCCCAGGATCCATTTGGAATCATGTCAAAAAAAAGTCGGTGCTCTATTATTAAGATGCTGTCCTCGACACATGTTCAGTTCTCTAACCATGACGCATCCTTCACATGTCCACTTTCAAGATGATGTCCAAATGAGGCTCGGCGCCAGCTTCGGCAAGCGAGATGCTAGTCGGCACAACATCTGTTACCCAATTCATAATCTGTTAGATTATTAACGTCGGGAAGACGATGATTTACAGAAAGTTCAGATGGTTGCATACTATGATTCCAAATGGTCACACTACAGTGATGAGTTGAAATGATAATATAATTACCGATCACAACCAGAATGTCAAGTTAATGCATGTACTTCCCTTTGTATTGCCGAACAGTTGCTTTGTGTCACTAATAAAGTTACCCAACTGCCAACAAACTATGAGAGTCCCGATGTGGCTGAGATTCGTATTTGTGGATGTATGCCTGTGTCACTAGGTAAAGTATAGTTGTTTGCGAGACCGTCAAACTCGAGGTCGCGACATTAGTTGATTCTTTGATAGAGAAATCGCCAATCTTGTTCGATATGAGCCGTGGATAGATTTTTCTCAGAATATTCTATAATCCACTATATATAAGGTAACTCAACTAACTTATATCAAGCATCTCGGTCTATATAATTAATTGTGGAGGCGCAGAGCCGCACGTAGTATAATACATAGGAATGGGAGTAATTACTTCTAGTCAAGTTTTTATATCAAGCCAGTATCACATGAATTCTGTTGCTTTTGCTGATGAAAGAATTCATTGGGTTGACAGCAGCCGCTGGACCAGTCGATGAAGAACAACCCTGAAATGTTCCAAGACGAAGGTCATTGACCCCATTGTCAATAAACATCTAAGCGGACATTATTATGAAGTTTAAAACTCAAGATATCCCGAACGGCTGCCATAGCGGTTGTAAACGGGTTTGTAAACCTACCTCAGGTGTTGGTTGTGTCTACTACCCTGGACCTAAGCACCTGTTTTTATTCACTTTGATCCCCTGAGTCAAATAGATTAGTAACTTATCAAAGGCATTAAACTCATTCCACTTTGTTTTCTTCTTCCTGTGGCTACGTCGAATATCTCCAGATCGCATTAAGGCTTAGGGAACAATGCGTTGACCAGCATAGGACACTGGATAATATGTGTAACAATGGCGGGATATCTGCACTGAGTTGCGCCAGTCATGGAAATCTGACATCGTTAGATCACCTTATTTTGTCATTCATGCCCATCGAATGAGAAAGATGCGCTGTTCACTGTCAATTGCCGGTCAACAGCATGATAGGATGCTTACCCGGTTTCAAACATTGATTGGCACACGGACCGAAGCGTCCCGGAGCGGGGGAGCACGACTTGCAGGAACCAAGAACGTCGATCTTTGACTTCTTCCAGCTATAAACAAGCCCTAAATATCATCGAAGAAATGTCTGGAGAAAGTTCAGAGAAGCCAATTGATAGCTCAGGTATACATGCCCTTTCCAAATGCCTTACGAAGTGGTACTGACGACCAGTGTTCAGAGAATGGCGAAACATGGACGGTCGAGAAAGCCTTGAGTCACAATGACCTAGTTCATGTATCAGATTCACCGATCTCCTTTTTCCATCTCCTCGGCGTTCTCAAGACAACAAAGCGTGAAGGTTGGAAGAGACACGGAATCAAGTAGGTCGAACGCTATTTCCAAGTTTCGGTTACGGATAGGCTCACAAGTACTAGTCCCGAGTCGGTTGCAGATCATTCTTATCGAATGGGCATGGTAGCAATGTTTGCACCACAGGAACTTGACCAAGCCAAGTGCATGAAGATGTGCCTTGTCCATGACATTGCGGAATCTGTTGTGGGAGATATTACCCCTTTCAGCGGCGTTTCTAGGACTGAAAAGGGCAGAAGAGAGGCCTCAACCATCGCGTACATTGCCAATCGATGGTCTGGACCTTACACTGCCGAGATTGAAAAGCTATGGCATGAGTTCGAAGCTGGTGAAACTCCGGAGGCTCAGTTTGCCCAGGATATAGACAAAATCGAGCTCCTTCTACAAGCAGTTGAGTACGAAAGGGAGAGCAAGAATGAAAAAGATCTGGGCGAGTTCATGGGAGTTGCCCGGAAGTTACGAACTGAAGCTGGGAAAGCATGGGCAAATGAGATACTGGGGGATAGAGAGAAGTTTTGGGAGGGCCGACAACACTTGAGGGGAGAACATGCCCAACAGGGAGGGCTCTCTGAAGACATGACAAAGGCCCATGATGCATACTATGGATAGCTCGGAAATCTGTTACACAATCCCTACATTTACTAATCGTTGAATTTCTTGCCTTGTTAAGTTTTAGTGGCTGGGATATAGATGCTGATGAAAGCATCCCGACTTGTTGACGTACATACTCCGCAAGAATAAGGAGAAAACAATATTTGAATCGCAGTTACTTGAGACTCCATTATTACGGAAGTATTTCCCAATAAAATCCGCTTGGGGCGGAACATGCATAACATGTAATTCAAACAACACGGTTCAATGGTTCAGCTGGAGCTACATACAAGCAGCTTCTTTGCTGTGTGAATATGGCACCGGGCAGGGTTGTGTTGTTTAAGGTAGGGCAAATGCCACCCGAGCAATGTGAGACTGACTATGCAATCTGTACAACGAATGATACTACTTCGAGAATAGAGTCATGAGTGAGAAAAGCAGCTGCATGACTTATCACTTCTGCTATGTAGGACAAGGGTTGGCAAGTGTCACGGTATCAATAAATTCATGCACGCACCTCAATCTGAGCCAGCCACATTTGGCCCAAAGCACCCTCCATAATCAACACTCTGTCTCCTGTACGTCATTATTACAGCAAGGGATGAATTTGCAGTTGTCAATTACGAAGATGAGCTTGGTGCAAACTTGACATCTTCAAACGAGGCGTGATTTATTATTATTTAAAAAAGTGATTGATAGACTCGAGTTTTGACTAAACAAAAAAGCCAGAGTCTTCAACAAGAAGCATGTCTCATTATATCCCAAGACGTTATTCTCGCAAGCCTTGGTTAATTAATTGCTGCTGTCTCGGAGAAACGCTCGTTTGGGATATAATTGCTCAGATTACCGAAGACTCGGCGACAAGGTCCAAGCCCAAGTCCAGGTCCAGGTCCAGGTCCAGGTCCAGGTCCAGGTCCAGGTCCCGGGGCAGGGGCAGGGGGCGGGACACTACACAGCCCATGTAGGTATCTGTCCGTCATTTAGCAGCGATCTTGCACTGGAGCCAGGGCAACTGGAATTGACTTGTCAAATTTCGTTGCGGGCCACTCAAGCTACGTGGCCTACCTACCTATCCAATTCTGTTGGCTTTGGTTAGCTCAGGACTAGCACAAGCTTGACCTTGTTCAAGCTGTTCATGCTCAGATGTGCTTCACCAAAGCAAATATCAGTCCTCGATGTCGATGTCAATGGCATGGACCGTTTTCACGGGTTGCCCGACGATCACGAATCTAGCGCCAGCCGCAAGCAAGAGACTTCAGCTACACATTCCTCACTTCTGTGATCAGAGAGGCGGCAAGGATACCTGTCGCCGACTCTAGGCCCTTTCTGGCGAACAAAGGCATGGTTACCTAAATTCCCTTACCTTAGAAGGATACAAGCCGAGAACGATCCTCTTCTTCTTCCAGTAATCTGGGCGGGCCTGAGCCCAGTATCTGTGTGAAGCCACACCTAACCTAGTAGGTGTAACTTCAGACCGCCGACCATGTCGTTTTGGCTCTGATCCTCCGCTCTCGATCATGGATGAAGTCCAGGCGCCCACTAAGATCTACTAACCGAAAATCAAGTGCAAGGCTCATCCTTGCTTCGGAAGTTCATCCGATGTACGACTTACATGACTACCTGCCAAGAAGCGAACCCTCAGCTGGATGAGCCTTTTTAATTAGCTGTCTATGCGAATCTTGCGACCATGCCTACAATGTAGGTAGGCGACCACGTTTCAGCCAAACATGTTGGTGTGATGGTAAATCGATGAGTTGAAGGTCAGTGCGAAAGGTGGGCGAGCTGAACAGGCCAAAGAAGCAAAGACGTTGTGCAACCCATTCAGCCGCCTACGATCTTCCCTGATTTCCTAGCGGTTGTGGTGCTTACCACCCGTGTTCCTGGGAAGGCCACAGAAACCGCAGGCTATGGCCATCCCACATGAGGATTAAGCTTATGGGCGTAAAAGTTCATTGCCGGCGGCTTTCTAGGATCGATCGCCTGGGCTGTTCTTACTGGCAGGCGAACTTGGACGTTAAGAAGGCTTGTCTACAAATCTAACGTATTTGGGTATCGTGGTGCCCCGATTTCCTGGTTTTCCCCTGGACGATTTGTCACTTTTGTGTTTGCTTCTTAGTCCGCCACAGGCTATCCATGACGACCAAGACACTTCTTCTACGCTAGGATGTCATTCTCGCTCATGAAGTTATTTAAACCACACACTGTCCCCTCACCTCTGACTGAGCTGTGTGACCTATAGGACATTTGTAGTCGTCAAGTCCTTTCCCCCCTTCTCATCAATCACTGAATCTCACACTAGTTCTCATATTATCTTATTCAGCATGGGTCTTCTTTCGCTCTCTTACACGCGTCCAAAGTATGTAAGCCGTCAATCATTACGCGATAGTACGAGCAGCGACTCGCTGTCCGACGCGGAAAAATCCGATGCTACGGATAATTCCAGCTCATCTCGTTCCTCCATTGGAATACCAGACTCGCTATCCTTTGACAGGATCATTGGTGGTGGCACATGCCCTGTCAGTAAAGAGCACTTTTCTTGACTTCACCATTCATCAGCCTACTAACTGGTCATTAAGCCCATGACTCTCCGTGATTTCATGACCTACCTTGTCTATGTGGAGCATGCTGCCGAGAATCTCCAGTTCTATCTCTGGTTCCAGGACTATGAGAAGCGCTTTAATGCGAATCCAACAACAGATGTCAAGCTCGCTCCCGAGTGGACTAGGGCCATGCAGGACGAAGCTGTCATCAAGATTAGAAAGGAACAGTCAGACAAGATGCGAAAAGACCCTGAGGCAGCGACCATCTTTAAAGGTAGCGACTTTGAGAAGAAGGCCGGCAGCCAGGACCGGAACATGAGCGCTGTTGACCCGTTCGCAACACCCCCTCAGAGCAGCAAAGGGGGCGATTTCTCGATTTACACAGCCTCTTTCACAATGAACTCACTCAATGCAATGAGCCATCAGAGCCAGGCATCTGACGCCTTCAATATGGTGGGAGCGCAGCAGCCTTGTAAGTCAATTATACCGCTCCTGGAACGACTTTTGAATCGCTGACCCCTTATTAGTCACGATCCAGCCATTTCGAGAAGAGATCAACAGGGTGATCTCAACATATATAATGGAGGGTGCACCTCGGCAACTGAACCTATCCTCTTCTGAACAGAAGGCGGTCATTGTAGCGCTCTCCAAGACGACTCATCCTAGCGCTTTTCGAAGCGTCTTCAAGACTGTTGATTCAAGCCTCCGGCACCAAGCCCACCCCAACTTCGTCCGATGGTCTATCTGCAACGGAAACCCTGCCCGCGTGTTCTTCGCTCGATCGCTGGGCGTTGGGCTAATTGCCGCAGGCATCGTTGCTGGGCTCATTCTCACGCTGAGCAATGCTGGCCGAGGATACCGGGCACTGGCAGCCATAGGCCTTGTTCTTGGCATAAGCACACTTGTTGCGGCCTATAAGGGCATGTGTGTTGTTCTGCATGGAATGCATCACCGTCATGTCAGGCCTTGGGAACTGTTTGTGGACAGCGAGAACATTGAAGATGCGCAGAAGCAGAGCTTTGACTCGTTCGGATCTAAAAACAGCTACGAGGATGAACCCTGGGTCGTCAAGTACGAAAAGCGCAATATGGTCCGCAAAGTGTTCGACCGCGAGGTCTGGATTCAGGAGCCAGCATTGCGACAGATTCAAGACACCATCTTCGTCCAAGCAATACTCGCTTCGGTTCTCCTGGGCGGCATCGTCACAGCTATCTTTGTTGCTGTTCCAGGAGGCCATTTCTTTTGATCGCACTGAGAGCTTCGTTCTTTTCTTGCCATGACCAAAGTGTTACACTGCCCCATGGCAATGTTTTAATAGCTTCCTTTATATTTTCTTGTTTTGGCCTTTGCTACGATCTCAGCTGCGGATACCCTACTTTTGTTTGTAGATGTGGGCGTTTGAGTGGGGGAAGGGGAGTGTCTAAGAGATTCTCGAGTACATGTTGCTGCGGGTAATTTTGTTCAAAACCGTATCGATATTGTTTATAATTGACACTGTAGTTAGTATTAATAAACAGATGAAAAGCAACCGCTCTTGATGAAGACTGGTTCCTTGAATGCCGCTCCGTCCCGTTCACCAAAGCCGACGGCAATTTAGGTAGCCAAGCTCGGCATCAACTCATGACCCCTCCGTAGCCGGGCCATCGGGACTGCTAAAGTCAAACTCGGGCTTTATAATGCGGGAGTAAGAACACTTACTTGCATTGCGTCTCACCGTAAGCAGAAAACAAAATCTCCGAATAAGAATGCGCATAAGAGGCCAATGCGATGCCTTTCAGCTGTAGATCTTCTCAACAGAGTACAATTGGCAAGAAGTCGGGGGAAAGGAGCCAATTTCGCATGCATCTTTGTTGAGTGAATAGGTAAGGTACGTACCATGACATTTCGACATCTTGTATCCGTAAGTACCTTATTTTCTGGGGAGCTTTCCCCAGGCAGTCCGGAGCCTCGGCCCACCGGCTTTTGGAGAACTAAAATGATGATTGATGAACGCCCACTATCGATAAACTGTCAACCCCATTGTAATATTCAAGTCTCCCCATCCGATTATTAGAGCCCCTCCATAGCGATTTAGTATATGTTAAAAGTAGCTGTCACCTCCTTACCCATCCTTATTCTCCCCATTTCATATTTCAAATATACTTTCAAGTTCTGTTGTCGTCCCCCTCATATATATATCGTCGTAAACTAGGCTATGCAATAACTCTTCGTGGGCATTCGCAATCTGCTCACCAGCGCTTCAACTCGAACCATCTCCACTATCCAATTACCCCCTCTATCCTCTCGAACGCCAATCGAGTGTGGCACGAGAGACATATTCACACAATGACTCCCGCTTCAGAACACGAAGATGCGATTGCGCAAGAACTCCAAGCTCCGGCGCATCCTTTGGACCACAAGCGCCGCCGTACCATGACGTCGACCGATGAAATAGACAGCACCATTATCCGCCCTGGCAGTGTCAGAATTAATGTCAAGGGCGCTTTCATCGTCGACCCCGACACGGCGACGCCAGCCTCTACCTCTGGCGCAAGCGCGGGCGGTGCTACATCACATAACGGCCGAATGAGTCCGACGCACCCCGAAACGAGCGACATCCGGTTACCATACCACACTGCGATTGTGAGCCATATTGCGATTGACGTACGTATATCCGTCCTGGGTCACAAGAAGGGAAGCGATGGCTGACGCGGTGAGTGTCATTGCAGATTGGCGGATCGCTTATAAAGCTCGTTTACTTCTCGCGCGAAGTTGATTCTACGGATCCCGGCGGCCGACTGAACTTTCAAAGCTTCGAAACGGATCGCATTGATGACTGCGTGGAGTTCATGCGACATCTGCGCGATAACCAACTTGTCAATGGCTCACAACCGGGAGAGTTGTGTGTAATGGCGACTGGCGGTGGCGCGTACAAGTATTATGACAAAATTCGAGCCGCTCTCGAAGTGGATGTGTCGCAAGAGGATGAGATGGAATGCCTCATCATTGGTGAGCGGTTCTACTCGCTATCAAGAACGTTTTAGCTGACATCTCTTCTAGGACTTGACTTCTTTATAACCGAGATTCCCCGCGAGGTCTTTACCTACTCCGAAACAGATCCCATGCACTTCGTCGTCCCGCAGGATAACATATATCCTTATCTGCTTGTAAATATCGGCTCAGGTGTCTCGTTCCTGAAAGTTACTGGGCCACGATCCTACCAGCGAGTCGGAGGTACGTCGCTTGGTGGTGGTACTCTCTGGGGCCTCTTGTCTCTGCTCACTGGCGCGCGAACTTTTGACGAGATGCTTGAACAAGCCGCTCACGGTGACAACGCCAATGTCGATATGCTAGTTGGCGACATCTATGGAACGGACTATGGCAAGATAGGACTCAAGAGCACAACAATCGCTTCGTCCTTTGGTAAAGTTTTTCGTATGAAGAGAGAGGCTGAATCAGCAGCCGAAGATGGCAGATCTGCTACCCCGGAAGACGCTTCCTTCAACAGCGCAGACGTGTCACGATCTCTCCTTTACGCCATCTCAAACAATATTGGACAGATCGCCTACCTGCAGTCCCAAATTCACAATCTATCCAATATTTATTTCGGTGGTTCTTTCATCAGAGGCCATCGTCAGACCATTAACACACTAAGCTATGCTATCAAGTTCTGGAGTAAGGGGGAGAAGCAGGCTTACTTCCTCCGCCATGAGGGTTACCTGGGAGCTGTCGGCGCATTCCTCAAGAGGAAGCCCAAGAACTGGGGTCGCAAAGGAAGTCTTGAGGGTTTGGACGACCTTGCTGAGTTACGGAGGAATCTCCGCGAAGGGGCACCCAATTCCAGTACATCATAAATTCCAACGAGCAATTCAGGAAGTAAAACCATATCAGTGGCTTCTACTTCAGCAATCACTGACAGGCTTCAAAGTATTGGAAGTTAACTTGAAGTTGCGTCAGGCCGACCGACTTGTCGAGCAACAAACAAATGTGGTTGTATCACGTTCCACAAGCAGCATTTTACGGCGCAGTATCTCAGGCGTTTGTTACATATTCGGGTTGGCTTTCGTTTTTCTTTCACTTGGGGGCATGGGTCATCGTTCTACAGAAAGTGTCAGCGGCGGATAAGCATTTTGCTTCTTTGTTGAGAGACCAGGACCAGGAAGCTTTATTGAAACACATAAGGGTAGCTGCATCAAGCGCAGCAAGTTTCTGGCAGTCTATCGTAGTACTCGGTGTGCGATTTCATGCCAACGGGCGTTTTGGCAAGTTGCTCTTTGATCTAAGAAGGATGTTTATCGTTGTACAACATATGTGCTTGTTCTTAATATCGTGTTGGAAGTATAGAGGATATGTACTTAGAGCATGATGTCAAATTTAAATCATTTCTATAAATGCTTTTATCAAGTTAGCTTTAATTCCTTGCTCTATCTCTTCCCCTACATGCTGGACTGAACTGAAGACATCGTTAGTCTCAAAATGGCCCAGAGAGTTACAGATATCAACGATTGGGTCAGAATGCCTTATGTTATTAGCACAACACAAAACCATTTTTACGAAAACTACCCAGAACAAGCATTCAGAACTGGCCGCACTTTGAACAGACCTGATGCCTGTTGGGAGGCTACAAGCTTGACATCCTTGTCAGATTGGAGTTGTGATTCAGGTGGTCTATGCTGTACCTGCGACTGTGATTGCCAGCCTGCGGCGAGGGTCAACGCGCAGCCAGTTGGATATTTCTGCAAACCCAAGGATGGTGCAAGTGTTGTAAGTTGACAGTCAAGTAGCCAATACCTTGAGATCGCTTACTGATCGTGTATATAGCCTGACGGCACACATTCACAGAGCCTCGGGGCAGGACAAGGACTGCCAGGACCTTTCTACACTCACTATCAGCCCAACACCTATTACAGTTATATGAGAAAACCACGTGTCTTGTATGGCAGACAAGAGGCCTCGTCAGTCGAGGATATGATCTACTATAGAGCCAAGGAGCAGCGGTACAAGAATGACGCCGAGAGAAGAATTCAAGATTGGACACGAGTCATGCCTGAACTCGTTGGCAACAGTCAGACAACATCCTCAAGACACCGCAAGTCGACCAGATGCACCAGGAACAACAATAAAGAAGACGAAAACCAAGGCGTATACAAAGACGAGAAGAAAAAGAAGAACAAGGGGGATGGGGGCAAAAGAAACAAGAGACACGCGTTCACACGACGATCCCACTGGAGAGATTGATAGCAACGAGGGGTGGCCATGAATCAATACGCGAGGTGGTAGCCATTATGGACTGTTGTTAATTGTGTCATGAGGATAAGAGGTAGACCGAGTCTGGACTATATGGTAGTCAATGCACAAGAACTTCTCTGGTAGCAATCCGATATACCCCTTTATTTCCGTAGTCTAACACATGGCATCATTCACCTGCACTGGGATTGTGAAATAAGGCTGATTTAAGCTCAACGAATCACACAGTGAGCAGCCAGTCTAATCCGTAAAGGGAGCGGTCAACTTGATCACCATTTTATAGGTAATTTATCACGCGACAAGTTCAAGCAAGTTAAGGTAGATTGGCATCGCAAGTATATAACTTGCTCCTGGAGCGTGGGCGGTCTTTGAAAAAGGGATACATAAGGTTAAAATATAGTTCAAGGTCGACTGATATAAAAGCATAAGCAGAGACTTAAAAATAAAGTCTAAACCACTATGTTTAAGAACTGGTTTATCTAAAAAAAAAAAAAAAAAAAAAAAAAAAAAAAAAAAAAAAAAAAAAAAAAAAAAAAAAAAAAAAAAAAAAAAAAAAAAAAAAAGATGGTCGTCGTACCAGTAGCAACACCAGAACATGGCAACACACAAAGCGAAATCCACCAGGAACAAAACACCAAAAGGAAGGGGTCTGGCCGGGGATTGAACCCGGGACCTCTCGCAAGCTATGCTGTAGGGTTTTCCCTAAGCGAGAATCATACCACTAGACCACCAGACCGATGAAGCAAACCTGAAGATCCACTCGTGTTTTGTTGTTGCAGGCTGCTCTATTGTTGTAGAGTATATCGTGTGATCGTGGTTAAAAACGAACTTCCCCGCTGGGTCTCCGATCTCGATGTCTTGCAGATCATTGTTAGGTTAGGCTTTTCTGGGAGTACGGTTCGTCCATCCGAAACTCAATTGGCCGAGAGCAGTGCAATGATCCCGGCTGGCCCTGGATGGTGTAACCAGAACTTGGACGATCGACACATTGGAATTGTTGATGTGTAATTCAAATTTGTTCACACCCGTGAAGACCTTGCAAGGTCCTCATCGCTACCAATTGTTCACACTGGGCTTTGGTCATGAGCTTTCATCCTGGACCAGCCTTAGTTTGTGTCTGAAGAAGTACCATCGCGGGGAGGGGACGACTTACAGACTTAGTGAGTTCACGTGTCCGCCCATATCAATCACAGCATCAATAGCATGAAACTCGCAAACAATGTTGTGGTTCATTTCTTTATATTCACTTCGTTGTGGTCGTTGTGGTCGATTTTGACTCATTTTCCCATGCAGTCATTAGGTAGGTATCTTTCATCCTCTGTTCTCTCATTCCCTCTCAGATGTCAAGATCTTTGCTTCTAGTTGCCCTGTCCAACGTCCTTGCCCTGCTTGATGCCCTGGCTCTGGCCTCCGCTGGCGGGAGCGTCCTGGAGACCTTGGCCATGCTCATCCTTGCCCTCAGGGAGGTCGGCGGTCTTGTCAGCGCGGTCGACACGGTCAGACTGGAGTGAGGAGGTTAGTCAGCCAAACAGAATCAACGATGTGATGATTTGGATGAATAAACTTACGTCGGGCTTGCCAACACCGTGGGCGATGTTGTGGTCAGCAGCCTCAAAAGGGCCATTGTCAGAAGAACCGTCTCCGTTGCGAGGCATTGTGATGTTTTTGTGGTGTTGAAGTGTTTGAGGTGTCTTTGAGGTTGGATGTGGTTGATGCTTGAGGATGAAGAAGGCGAATCTCTGTTGAGTGCACAGAAGTTTATTTATATTCCATCGTGTTGGAACCCCGCCGTAGTCGACAGTGATTCAGCATCGTGATGTGTGATGCATCGACGACGTCATTCTGAGCAACGTCATCCCGATGGATGCAATGGATGCTGTTCTGCCCCTCGCTCTCCGCAGCCGCAACACGCCGTCTGTGGGGAATGAACACAAGCCCGCCTAGTAAGCCCATGTCTTATCCTGACGGCAGCTGAGCAAATGCTCCTTGACGGGACCTGCATGAGATTATCCATTCACTGGACAGACCAAATACTCGAATGCTTCCATTGTGGATTCTAGTCAAAGAAGCCCAGCACCTGACACACCTGGGCAGCATGCATGGCCCCATCCACAGTTGCTATTTTAGTTTGATGTGAATGTCAAGTTGGCGGAGCTGCAATCTACTAGATGTACTTCTGGTAGCTTATACATGTCTGCTGACCTCTGCCACCGATTCTGTTAAGTTTAGGGTTCATGATTGGTTCAGCAGAATCTACTTGGGCATTGGGACCACACCTTGCCAGAGCCGCACACACTACACACACACACGTCACGGACCCCCAATGATAGAACGACTCAATTATTGCTTGCTTTGGTTGGCGTGTATGCATAGCTAAACCATCCACTTCTACGAAATGATCCTTGCCCACTAGTCATAGTAATCGCAAAGACTTTTCAACAAAGTGTATCCCATCCTTCAGTGACCCAATCCCAAAATCGCAACAATGACGGCAAATGAAAATATCACAAGCTTCTGTGCAATCTACACAGTTTAGGTACTCATGCTGTACCCGGTGTCGGAAACGAAAGCATAAATCAAGCTTTGCTGGAACGTCCGCGGCGAGCTCTGGTCCTCGGTGCGGGCTTCTCCTCTTCCTCTTCCTCAACCACAGCATCTTCCTCCTCAGTGGTAGCCGCCTTCTTGGCAGCAGCCTTTCGTCCCTTTCTGACAGGAACAGGTTTCTCCTCAGCATCGGATTCGTCCTTTGGCTTCTGAGTAGAAGTTCTGCGTCCTCTCTTGGCAGGGGCAGGGGCAGGAGCAGGAGCAGGAGCCGGAACCTCATCATCGCTTTCGTTCTTGACCTTCTTAGTGGCCGCCTTTCGTTCCTTTTTGACAGGAACAGGTTTCTCCTCAGCATCGGATTCGTCCTTTGGCTTCTGAGCAGAAGTTCTGCGCCCTCTCTTAGCAGGCGCAGGAGCAGATGCAGCAGTCTCATCTTCACTCTCATCCTTGACCTTTGCAGCTTTGCGGCCACGGGCCGGCTTAGCAGCGGGCTTCTCCTCTTCATCCGCCTTGGCAGCCTTGGATGTTCGAGCCTTCTTGGGCTGCGGCTCGTCCTCATCATCCTCATCATCAGCGGCCTTCTTGCGTCCACGCTTGCCTTTGGGCTTGGGCTTCTCTCCATCGCCTGTGGCGGCCTGAAAGGTGTTAGAATCATCAACAATGTGTGTCCACGCTCAGGACTCACAGCCTCCTTCTTTTTCTTCTGTGCTGCAGTCAGGTGAATACCCTTCTCGCCAAGCTTGTTCTTCTCCGGGTCCTGAATGATGTCAACCACTGTAACCTGCGATATAGATCTCTGTACATACCCCTTTGAAATCTTCAGGGTCAATGAAACCCTGGTTGATACAGCGGCGGACCTTCTCTTGCACGTCGGGGTGTTCGCTATCGATGTCAGAACAACATGGATTGAAACAGGATGCCAAAACTCACACAAGCTCATCGTAACCATCGATGAGATCACAGTCGAAGGAGCCATCACCTTGCTGGCATAATTCACGGACATTCTCTAGCTGTTGGCCAGAGACACATCCCCTGATAGGTACCTTGGTATCAGCGATCTACTATCATATAGCTGATGAGCTGCAGATACTTACCAATGTTTCCATGTCCAGCCTCCATGCTCGTTGATGACGACATAGGTACCAAACCGCAGGGTGCCTTTGGTGACTTTATCACCGTTCTTCTTGCACTCAGTGTCCTTGCACGTGGCGCGGTTGTTGGGAGATAACTCTAATACAATGTGAGCGAACTGCTCAATAGAGCAGACAACAGAGGCGCTGCAGTATAACGCGATCATGAGGAACGGGGATATTTTGGGGCCTTACCGATACGATATTCACCCATCTTGGCGGTAGTAGAAGGTATGGGAAAAAAATCCGAGTGTCAAATAGAGTGGTAGAATGAATAGGATGAAGAATGCAAACGATGCTTTGGCTTTGGATACCTAGCTTGTTGCGCGTGTTCGCACGGAAGTGGGGAACAGAGAATGGCTGTTGGAAGGACTGATGCAAGAAGAAGAAATATCTTTTTCGCAAAAGGGACGAGAGATTATATACGCGAGCTTCTTCTGCTCCTGGTGCTCTGTGAATAAAAACAAAGCAGAAAAAGTGCGATAAGGTGAGATGAGTGAATGAAAGAAGGTGGGAAGTGCTGCCAGCTCAGCGTTGGGGATGTATGGTACCTTACCTTAGGTATGGTATGGTATGGGTGCGGTGCGCGCGACCAACGCGTCCCCAGCATGCAGGAGTGGTGACATGGCTCCTTCCTCCCCAGATTTCCGCCTGAAACGATACCTACCTAAGTACCTTTCCTAGGTATGGAAGGTTACAACCAATAATGCAGTTACCAACGATGCTAAATAAAGAAAGAAAATGAAATAAAGGAATAAGGTAGCAAACAGAATGACCTGATAAAATTTCTTTTTCATCTCGTGAATGACTGCCGATTGTTATAAGCGCGAACTAATTCTAAGCTTTTCGGGCTTTTTTCATCCGTGCTTGCCTCTTGTCGCATTTCTTTTTTTGTTCTGGATTACAAGAACGGACACCAGCCTATATACATTGCAGCCAAATTCCTTGGATCAACCGCTTGTTTGATCAATTCCTCCACCTGGCCTTCAACGCCCAAAGGAATGCTTTCAGTTGGAAGCAAACCCCTGACTTTGCGCTTGATACTGTCTACAACGCTTTGAGGCTGCAGCTTAACGCCCACATCTCCTCGCCGATGTGCCCGCTTCTCCTTTTGTAGATCCAACGTTGGATCGTAGATGAACGCCTCTAGAATTGTCATCAGAGTCTCCTCTTGCTGACGAAGAATGCTCAGAGTCAGCTCGCAAGACTTGCGAAATGGTCCTTCGTAACCGTATATACCCATCGCAGCCACCATGTTGTGGGTAAGTCGGAACGGCACTCTTTCAGGTTTGGCAAATGTCAGGCCCTTGTCAAAGAGACAATTGAAATCGACATGGAAAACTCCACCATTGCCCTCCTCCAAATTCACGTTCTCACCATGTCTATCGCCAAGGCCTAAGATGGTGCCTACCATAGACATGACAGCGCACGATCTTGTGTATTTTAAACGCGCAGCAAACCACGCTGACGGACTAGGGAACTGTTGCGTGAACCACAGCTGAAGTACCGGAGGAAATCTCCCCAGAACCTCATCAGTGAATATCCTGGTTTTGCCGTCTGATAAACATGCTTCATCCATGAGTTGCTTTAGAACGGTATAGTCGGGATAGATCTTTCGGGAAGCATAAAGATTGATGAGAATGTCTCGCATAGTTTTGATTCCTGGAACCCATTCAATGATTCCGCACTCTTCATTGAGTGGCGTTACAGCATATGTTCGAATGTAAAGCTGTCTCCGGCTGGATTCAGCATCTCGTTTCAACGACCGATTGATCAATCCATTGAATTCCATAAGACGCTGGTCAGTTCGTAAGTCGTCCTTGGGTTTGATCAGAAGCATGTAGCTTTTGCCATCACTGCCTCGTGTTGTAAGTCGTCTTGGTTTAGCCAGCGAGCTCAGCACGAGCACATCATCCAGAAAGGAGTCAATCGTAACAACATCTCTAGAAAATGCCTTGTGCTTTTTGACATACTCTGATACAGCCGGTAACGTTGCCGTCAAAGAGCTCTCGACAGGCACGACCAACGGACATGGTGTACATTTATGATTGAATCGAAGATCTTTACCCAGGCTGGCATGAACAGTCTTGTTGCCCCGGAAGTCCCCGTTTTGGCATGCAAGAAGCAGCTGTTCGGCTAATTTCTCTCCCATCCTGAGTAGGTGTTTGAAATCGGTCGTAGAGCCCTCAACTTTCTTCGATATGTTCCTGAGTGTCTGAAGGATCTGAGTACCTCGTGCCTTTCTTTCCGACACTTGCCTTGTGGTCATGATGCCAATAAGGCTCCAAAGCGCTTGCCGAGGATGAGCTTCCACGACCTTGGCAATGATGTGTGTCAGCCGGTCAAAGACGTTCGAGTTGGGGTGAGCGATGCGCGCAACAATCTGTGGCAAAGCTGTATAAAAGATGTACGCCGGCAGCCTATGGATGTATTTGTCAAGAAAAGAGTGCAAAAGATTGAGTTGCTCAACGCGTCTTCGGTGAAGCTCACGAGAAAGCGATGCTTTCCCTTCTGGTGCCTTGTCTACTTGGGCACCAAGGTCAAGCCACAGAGTCAAAATTCGCGGGAGAGTCTGGTAAAGATATTTGGTGCCCGAGTTAAGTGAACGGACATAGTTCTCGATGACGAGTCTAGCGACTTCACCGGTGATGTAGTTATCGCTCTGGTCATCGGCTTTGAGCGGCTTTTCAGCTTCGAGGATCTTCTTGTAATGACGGCCAAGATAATAATGCCCCTTTTCCCAAGTCGAGAAGGTCTTGGGTGGCTGCTGATATTTTTCACGCAATGCACCTGCGTGCGTCTGCCCAGCGCTATCAAGCCATTTGGCAAGCAGCAGCTGTGCTCTAGCCGTCAAGAGCTTCTGCTGTGGGCTCAACTTGCTTGAACTTGTGCTGGTTGCTGTCCCTGTTTGTGTCATGAACTTGTTGCTCTTAATTGCTCCCTGCAAAACCTGTATTGCCTTTCGGTGCTGATCTTCTCTCCAAAGAAGCTTGGCATTCTCAATAGTAGCCGCATCATCGCCCAATTTCGAAGCGTGGAGAATAGCATTAAAAGACTGGTGAAGCGAGTTCGACTTCCGTGCAAGGCGTGCACTCGAGAGCCATAGTCCAGAAATGTCTAGGTCAGTGAATGTAGGCCTGTGTTCGTAAGTATATGGGCTGTCGATAGCTCTTGTACAATGTATCTTACCTGGTCAACTCCATGGCGGCACGGCGAATACCAAGAAGATATTGCTTGTCGTTCATGTAAGCACCTATAATTTCGAGTCTCCTTTCTAGGAGGGCTGCTGTCGTTTGGCGGGCGACCTCGTCACCCCCTTTTGTTCCTATTATGATTTCCACGTCCGTCAGAACATGTGACTTAAGAAGGAGATCATGACAGGCTTGTAAGGATGAGGTGGATGCGGTGTTCATAGATGATGAGATTTTGACTCTGATATCCTTCATTATCTTAATGAGCTCTTTAGGCTTGTCTTTGGCTCTCAGCTTTTCGAAAAGGGTCGCAATCGATATGTTGAAGTCTTCAATAGGATCGCCGCGAAACCGTTGAGTGAATTTGGTAAGGCTCTCCCACCTTCCTGTAACCCATGCCGCCTCTACTGCATAAGGCATGATCTTGTTGTCCGTTGACGCGTCTGTGTGCATACCCTCGATGTGATTCAACAATCCCTCTGCCAATAATTAGCTCATGTCAGAACAAAGGACCAAAGTAACCTACCGTGCTGACCAGCCTGCTTCAGGCAATGAAGTAAGTCGATCTGGATATCCGTGTTGTCAGGGTTCTCAGCGAGTTGCATCTCGTACCAGTTCTGAACAGCAGTCCACCTGCCTGCTTTGCGATGACTCAGTATCTGTTGGTTGATGTCAAGAACTTGTAAATGAGCTGAAATTCCATCAAGGCCGTCAGGCTCATCGACATTGGCATAAATATCCTGGAGTTTTTGCAAGAGACGGGTACGCTCCCCTGGTTCTTTCTTCCTCTGTTCCATTTTGTGGGCATGCTGCTCTAAATGAAAAAGAGCACGAGCGTATTCATTACAATCGACAGCCCTTTGTGCTATGAGTTCGGCTGGGATCAGATCGAGAGCCTCCTGTACTTGAGCTAGCCTCTCCCTGTCAGTTTCAGTGAGGCGACCAGCTGCTCGCCTAGTTTGCATCCATCTCATTGCATAGTCTACAACGCGAAATACAAGCTGATAACCAGTTAGTTCTTGTCACAGGAGTAGGGTATTTTGAAGCTTACATGACAGTATCGCCGCGTATCCTCCTTCTCCTGATACGATGCCGCCTCAGCGGGCTGATATTGCAAGATCGCAAGAAGTTCCCCGAGAATATCGTCCCTTTCTTGCTGTGTAGTCCGAGACCCTAAAAGAGTATGCAGGACTATATAGGGAAGGATGAATTCTGCAATAGAGAGATCTTTAACACGAATGACACGCGCCAGAGGCTCGAATATCAAATCGGCAAATGGCGTCTGCCCCTTACGTAGAAGGTCCAGAACATAAACCCTGAGCCAACTCGGATAAGGTCTGCCAGGACGAAAGAGCGGATACTCGATCTCAGTATGTGGCATTGGAGCAACGACATAGCGGGAGGCTAGAAAGGGTGCCACCACTTCCCGAACAGTTTCTGGCATTGCAACCCATTTTCGATAGATATCGTTTCCACCTTTCATCCCCGAGTTTTCCATGGCACATGCAGCTTTGATGTCGCACCTGCCCATGAGTTCCTGCATAGCAAAAGACAAGAATCCTTGGAACTTAACATCAGTCGTAGATAAGAATGCTGGCACCAGGGCCTCTTCCAGAAGAAACAGGACGAAGTCCGTAGTTTCTTCATTCGTCGCAAAATTGTTCAATATGACGATTGATCGTTGTTCTCTCACAGTCTCGATCTTACTGGGGTCCAGACAGCCTATCAAACCCATTGCTTCCGTACATAGGCGAGCTATGTCTCCTGGGAAGCCGCTGTATTTACTTGCACAATCCAGAAGCGACCGCATAAGTGCGACGACGCCAATATCTGACTGTAGACTAATCTCAGATGTATGAAGTGCCGCTTGGTTTTCCTGAAGGTACGGTATCAGTTCTGTTAATGCTTGAAGGGCAACACCGGAGTTTTCGTGGCATATTCTCGCAGCGAAAGCTTCCAAAACCTCTTCAACCGCGAGTGTTGCTGGCCTATGCTGATCCAGCTTTGCCTCTATGTCCCTCAACTCTGGAATGTGTCTGAGCGACGGGAGCTTGATGATGTACTTCGCAACAAGGGGGTCAAATTCATCGACGAGAGACTTGAGCATTTGCTGCGCTAGAAGAGCGGTTGACTCGTTCATGAAGGGCCAGTAACGGGTGACGACGAAAAATGTTGTTTCTAACAATGCCTCGACATCTGTCTCCTCAAGATGTGTGAGCATCGATGCCCAGCATGAGAAACTTGCTTCTCTCAGTGCATCTTGTGCTAGTGTCGAGAGCAAACAAGCAGACATCTGAAAATACAGTCAGTATTGCGATTCAAGGCCGGACATGTATGGCACGTACTTGCGGTCGGGCTGTGCTTGCATAGCCCCTCGACACCCTGATCATTTCCTCCATGGCCCGAATGTAGCGCCGACGCTCTGGATCAGGAAGGCTCTGGTCATTGATGACATCGAAGAGACATGCCATGAGGCCAAGAAGCTGTGAATGAATAAACCGAGCAGTGTGGTCCGACTTCTTAGCTCGGGTTTCTTTGTTTGCTGGGATCATCATTTTCGCCATGGTGTCTAAAGCTTTGCGGACCTAAAGATGCATAAGCTTACGCCAAAGATGCATTGATGTTTGACTTACTGGTGCCTTTTTTGTTTCATCTGCGTCGCCGGCAGCTTTAAGTAACTCTATGACAGTGAGCACTGGTTCCACCTGAAGCAGGTTAACGAGTGGCTCGCTTTGAAAATGTGTCGATAACTCCTCGAGGCGAGATTTTGCGAAACTAGCGATATCATCTGTATCTTGAACCAAGAGCAAGGCCAGCGTTGCGGCTAGGTTCGCAGGGTCTATTAATGGTAGCCAAACCTCGGACTCCTGCCGTGCCTCCGCAATCTTTTGGATGACGTCTTTTTGCTTGTCAAGCACAAGCCACGGCAGTGCGTGGGTTTGAATCAGGAGGAGTAACTCGTTGACAGACACTTGTAGCAATTCAGCAATTGTCCGGCTCATTTGAGGGCGTTGGACCATGTCCTTGGTGGTCATGTATGCTAGGTTTGGCCAGAAAGGCTCGAAAAGCCTACGTGGAGTTACTCGACGAGCATCAGCTAGGTTCAATAGCTCATTGAAGGCACAAGCTGACACGATATTGTTGTTGCTTCCCAAATACTCCAAAAGCTTGATGAGGACCAAGTTGAGTTCATGTTCCCAGACCACTGTTCCCAATTGACCCCATGCCATGATGAACGTTTCAGTTAAATTAGGCTGGTTCTTATCTGAGATTGACTTCAGGAAGGCAATCGAGTTTTTCCTATTGCGCGAGATCAAATCTTGCGTTTTCATGGGAGAAGATCCATTTGATACATTTGTCCGGGAATTGCCATCTGTGAAGGCCGCTTGAGCCTGATTCACTCGTGGATTGCCAGCATTGGCTTCTGCTGGTCGAGCCCGAAGAACCATGCTGGAAAGAATGGGCTCTGGCCTAGCCAAAGACAAGGTGGCTAGAACACGCCCGGCAGCTATTCGCAGCTCCCTCATAGAGCTGTTCAAGGACTGGAGACACCACTGGCCTATCCCAGATGTTTCCAGATTAAGTAATTCGGTATCTTCACAATGGAGAATCACTCTCCTTACAGCCAACATGGCAGCAACCCTCGGACGCCGAGATTCAGCAAGAGCGGGAAGTCGGATCAGTTTGGTGAAGAGTGCCTCGATTCGGGATTTATGCACGATTGCTCCATGGAGGTTTGGTCGAACTGGAGGTGCATTATGTTCACAAATGGAGCAGGCTGTTTCTGTTACTTCTGCTTTTGTACCATTGGTTGTCTCGTTGCCACCATCCGCCACGCAAGATATCCGCGATAGCAAATCAAGCATGAGGCATTGACGTGATATGTCAGCCTTTGGAAAGGCTCCCCTACTTCAGTAAGCATTTGGAGACCAAATCAGTGAAATGACTAACAATATTTGATTTTCAAGATCAAGAAAATCATCGTCCACATCCGCAAGTCCTATAACGTCACCCAAACGTCTCATGAGAACCGCCATAGGGCTAGAGTCTGTCTGTGCTATCTTTCGGCGTTTGGGACGGTCTTGTGAGCCTGTGTCAGGAGGCTCGTAGTTCAGCGCCAAGGTCTCGATGATCTCTTGCACTGCAGAATCCTCAAAACTCAGTGGATGTAGGTTTGAGGAGAGCAGCTTTGGCCTGGGATTGAAATTAATCTGTCTTAAAGTCTGTATCACCCTCTTATTGAGAATTAGTTGCTGATAGAGGAATGATGGAGGATGTAACCCACCCACAGATCTGTTCCTTCAGGCAGGGACGTATAAAACATTGAGGACTCATCTATAATGCCGGAAACCGCTAACCGACAAATCGACGTATTTTCAGTAGAAGCTGCTGTTATTGTAGCTAGAGCCATGCAGTATATATGCCGTGTTTCCTCATCAATGTCCAGCATTGACATGGGATTGAGGCTTGTCGCGATCTCACCGCAAAGCAATATGATGAGAGTGATGGCCTTCTTATGAGCAGAAGCGCTAACGCCTTTTCTTCTCAGTAGTGCTCGCTCGATTTCTTGAGCCAGTTGGAGGACATAAAGCGAAGAGGCAGGAAAGTTGCTACCGTACCGGGTCTGAATAACCCGCATGTCCCCTAGGACATCAATCAACCATACCACACTCTCTGAGAAGGAGGTAACGTTATCAAAGGCATCATCCGAAGCTGTCAGAGGATAGGCGACAGCTTTGCAAAAACTGATCAGTTGCTGCAGCGCTTGTGCCATTCGGTCAACAGAATATGTAAGTTGGCTTGTGGAGGGCGAGTCCTTGTCGACCGATTGGCTGAGAGCAATTTGAGGAGGTAGAGAAAGTGACTTGAAACTTTCTTCCACAGATGGAACTAGTAGAGGGTCTTGAAGCTGTTGAAGGATATCTGTCAATTGGTTGTGAGTTGCTTTATTGCCCAAGTCGAGCTAACTACTTACGAGATGTGATGGCACGCAGATAGAACAAAAACGACGGCGCCATATCCCACAGGGTCCAGTTTTGTGCTATTACTAGCATTGTATACTGGAGGAAGCCTTCAATTGCTTCTGTAAGTTCAAGACACTGGGAATGGCCAAGGAGTCTAAGCAGTTGAGGAAGCAGCCAAACCCATAATGGTTCACGCCCACGGAACATATACTCTTGCTCACCCACTCGATGTTTCAGAACTGCTGGCGTTTCTTTGATAGAGAACCTAAGAAAACTGATGGCCTTGAGGCCTTCTGTCCGTACTTGTGTTCGATCAAGAAATGGGTCATCCAATCGAATTCCTTCAAGAACAGCTCTTGAGTAAACATAAATAAGCATATGATTATGCTCAACTCGGTCCTCTGGCGTCTTGAGAAGAGTCGGATCATCTTTGACGCGTTGAATAATAGCAAAGAAACCTTTGAGTTCACTGTTCTCATCTGATTTGGAGGATTTCGTGGATGCTGAAATATTCTCCACAAGCTGCGCAGCCAGGGTTGACGGAGGAGGGCCAGTAACGACTCTACCGGCCGGTTGTCCATGGTCTGGTACAGCCGCCCTTGAATGCAGATGAGCCGCCATGATGCATGCAACATCGTTGGGTGCGGCTGTATCTTGTTACTTCAAAGATGGATGGTCAAGGTTGGCGTCCTGAGGTAGTAGTCAAGTAGTAGGTTACTCTAGGTCCCTGCCCGTAGAAGGTACCTTCAACGTGGAGGACGCGACGGGACTGGTCACGGTGGAGCAACACGAAATCACGTGACCAATAAGAACCATTTAGTTAGTAGTCTCAGATCCATGTTAAACGACATTTCAATACAATTGTTCATACATACAACGGCAAAGGCTATATAGTGTTATCGATATATGATCTCACACCCTCGTCTTCCCCTTTTACTCTTGTCTGTTTTCGGAATGTGTCTTTCTAGCTCAACGTTCATAGCGAACACTGATCATGTCATGTGTTATTCCTAGACGAGCGCAGCTTAGCATTTGGTACATCAGAAACACTACGGAATTCCTTACCTCCAAGTTTGACTGTGTACGTGATCTCCGCTGACCCGTACACGGCCTCGATAGCCCCTTTCAAACAATAGTACCGATGCCAACCCATACGTCTGATCTTCGCGGTTCTTTTGACTGCTTCTGGGATCTTTCTTAGGTCAAGTGAGAGCGTTCCGATGTGCTGCGTTGTTTCATCGAGATGGACGGGAGCTTTCCCATCATTATTGTTGCTGTAAATATCGATCTCGGTTTGTGGCACATGGCCAAGCATTACCGGGAGATCGCATTGGTATTCTATCCGTGACGGTTTGCCTTCTGGGTAGGACTCACCCTTCCAAAGTTAGTGGCAATGAATACGACGTTTGGAGAGGAGTCAAGACACCTTCTGAATAAACCAACACATTTCCGAGACGACTGTTTCTTGCTCCTTTTCCGACCAGAACCTATAACCGTCAGCAACCAGAATTGTCAGAATGAATACATACGAACGCTTCTCTAGGATTGTGTTTCATCATATCGTATTTCGTCATCAAGCATGTACCGTACGATCGTCTTGCAATTCGAGATGCAACCTCCACCCGAGTGCCTGCGGGCTGATATCGACTGAGCCCATGCATCGCGGCACCTTTTACCACCGCCGTCCAGCCACTTTCTGGTTGAAGAACATCTGTTCGGCTAGAAATTGCATCACGTACGCGTGACTTCAGATATCGACTTTGCCCGAATCCTCCAACCATGATCACAGCGGCGACACCATCTCCCGCCATCTTGATCTGTTCCTTGATAAGACACACGACATCCTTCATAATCGGCTCAAAGATTTTGGTTTTCATGTCGTCTTGTGTCATGGTGTATCGGTTCCGTCGTAGGCCAAGACTGGGATCGACTTTGAGAGTCAAAGGTTCGCCCTTCGGAGAAAAGGTCTTCTTGAACTGTATCCCTCTGAGCGAACTGGCTTGAAAACAAAATCCTTGGGGATCTTACCGACTCGAACTCACTCAAAGCTATTACGAGTCTCTCATCAGTCCAGTACTTGTCTCCATGAGTTTGTTTCAGATGCCGACGGAAGCGCATATTCAGCATGGACGAACCGCACTTCCCGCCTGTACCCTCTGTGACTTCTTTTACTTCAACTCTGCCTATTTTGGTTACTTGATAAGAGATCAAGTCAACGGTACCGCCTCCTGCATCGCAAACAACAAATTTTCGACCTACTTGTAATGTAGAAGGGCTAAGGGTCTTGAGGGTGTACAAAGCGGCTGCCTCCTTGTCATTTGTTAGCAACACACTTACCTTTGCGACTCAAAATCTAACTCACTGGTTCTGATATGAGCTGGATCCTCTGATTACCACAAAATCCTGCCATGGCTGCGGCCTGCTCCGTCGATTGCTTTGCTTTTGGCGACCAAATAGCGGGGACTGTGACAACAAAGTCCATGGGTGTCGATTTTACCACACTCGACGATAGTCTCTTTTCAAGCAGACTGACGAAATGCTCATGGAGGCATGATAGATAGACCTTGGTCAGGTCTTTTGCCGATTCTCCCTCCTTGGTGATCTGGGCTGGATCATCCAGCTTTCTAAAAGGGTCTGGTCAAACACGGCAAATGGACTGAAGGCACAGCAAGACGAACAGCTTGAAATACCTGATCCTCTTCGCAGACTCGGGAATCTGAAATCCCCACTGCCAACCAGTCGCCACTCTTCGGAGCTCAGTTGGTACTTTAGGACTGCTCTTCGAAGAGCCGGCTGAGGGCCATTCTGTCAAGACATGTTGAACATCAGGCTGCAAGGGTTAGCAAGCTCACTCCGAGAGATGTTAGGAAAACACTTGCCCGAGTTGTGTCAGCCCAAGCGACACCTGAGTATGTCGTTCCAAAATCTATGGACACAACGATTCTGCGATTGCTCATGACCAAACTACTTCCTAAAGGCTTCCTATGGTTGTTTCATTGTCAACTATTTGTGGTGGAACAATCAGGCATGATCTAGTGATGTACGGGATATGGAACTTCTCTACCCAAAAGCTCATTCGTGAAACTGGGACTTGCCCCAGAATTCACTCACGTCGACTCCCAATTGGTTACAATAGAAACCAGCAGGGCGACGGAGCATTCTTCGCCAGCACCCGAGGATCTGTCTTTACTTCTGGACGTGGCCAGCCATTCAATCTGACTCTTCAGGCCTCATTTGTTGTGTGGGCCTGGAGATCTTTGGGCCTCGCCCATCCTCACCGACCAGTTATGGAGCAATGACCACCACTCTTACCACCAACTTCGGCCTCGTCAGGGCTTTCAATCGAGTGGGTGGATGCGGTTTGGGCATTGCAGACTTGGCCTTGAGCAGAAACTCGGCGCAGCTACGAATGACTGGAACCCTGGTAAATTCAGGCAGTGGAGCATGCGGTGGCCGCCTAAGCGGCCTAAGACGAGACCGACTTTTGATGTCGTACAGCTGGAGACTTCCGAATGCATTAGGTACCCATCGCCTGGCGCCTAAACGAAACCATGCTTAGGTCCAACTGCAATGTGAGGCTGCGAGTATTGACTTCTTTTCCAAGGAGTCTTAACGCCCATTGGTGGTACGCTGAAAGACGACCCCGATGTGTTGCCTTTGATTCGACTTGCCAGACGGATAGAACCAATCTAGCGGATTACTGGTCAACCGCTGTCGCTTAACGATTTGCACGTGCGACATCGACAGACTCACCTTCGTCTTTGGGCTGTTATACACAATAACTCTGAGTTCAGCAATCCGTCATCATGGATCCGGAGACGACCAAACAAGGATCCCTACAGAATCCCGCACTTAAGGACAAACTGGCCAGCGAGACCCATTTGCGTCGCTTCACGGAGAATGTATTGGATTCCAGGCAGCAGGAGATCGAGCACCGGGAATCAGAAAAGGGCCAGCTTGCAGAAGAGGCGGAAACTCTCAGAAGACAACTTGTCGTCGCGCAGCGGCAGCTCGCAGAGGCTCAGGATCAGATCTTTCGTCTGCAGCCTAGAAGAAGAGACATCACAGAAACAGAGGCCAGAGAAGCCTACAAGATCCTAGTTGGGAATGTCCAGCGCTGGGTTGAGAACCGTGCTGCTTATGCTATTGAGGATCTCGAAATTAGTCGCCTTGCTGCCAGAGCATCCTCTCCAGAAGGGCTGCGACTCGTTTCTCTTCTCAGGGAACAGTCCAGACGATGCTTGAATGTTACGCAGTCTGATGAATTCCACATCACTGGGGTCATCATGAACTATCTCCACGTTACTTTGTTCTCAAAATCTTTTTATTGTCCTCTCGATGATACGGAGGGTGACGGTACGTCGAGGTGGGTCGATGATCTGGAGAACACTATGTCTCGACTGCCAAGAGGTTTGTCTTAATCCCTGGTCGTGATATATATATATATATATACCAAGCTGCTGACACCTCACAAGATACAGCTCATTGTAGGGAATGGAGAAGCGAGACGCTGACTGCTTTGACTCACCAACCATCTTTCAGAGCGCGCCGGCAAAGGTTTCTGAATTTTGTTGTTGACGATCTGACAACTCTACTCTCAATCATTGCCCCGAAAAGTCCTCACGCTGAACTGCAAGGTTCTATTCGTCGAAGCATTATAGAACCTGCAGCAGATCTCGCTCATCAGCTTCACCTGGCACCCAGTGTATTTTCATTGAAGTGGCCTGCTCGCACAGCCGCGACGAGGTTGGAGGTCTACCAATGCTTGAATATGGCGAATGGAGGAGCAACTCTTGACTTGAGTGGAACAAAAGCAGCTTCTCAAGCACGCCGCGGTATCATATATCTCTTTGATATAGCTCCCGGGCTTTTCGTCGAGAGAGTCGAAGGTGGTAGAAAGCTCGGGTTGAAAGCAATTGTTAAACCCACAGTTCTCGTCACTAACTCAGGTGGGGATGTGATCCAGGGCCCAACAATCATGGGTTTCCTATGGAATAATACTCCAACTTCTCAAGGAACCAGTCGAAGCTCATCAAGAGCATCAAGTTCAAGGAGTGAGTACAGGTATTCCCCACACCCTTTTAAGCTCTGACATGTCTTAGGACCAGCTGGATCTGTCATATCCGCATCAAGCAGACAAAGATAATAGTCCTTGTTTTATGAAATTGTGTTCTTGTAAGACGTAGAAGTCAGTAAACAGAGACAACAGCATTAAAAGGATAAAACAATGAATGGAGAAGAATAAAACGCACGTATGCTACTTTTATTGTCTGGAGGATATCATATTTGGGTATTTTAAGGAAATTGGGCTAGAAATGCTTTTATCGATACCAATAACCACCATAACCTTCCTGATGAGTAACGATTACCGGTATACTGCGAACTCGACGGGTTGGCCGAGGAGGGAGAGGTGGTGGTGGAGCGCCAACTTCTGATGCAGGTCGCCGCCGACCAGGAACAGGAATCTGTAGAGTGTTTCCTGGATAATGCGGCGCGAGTGGCCTTGGGGGAAGTGGTGGTGCTGATGGCCGTGACTGTGAAGGCCGCCTGAGCCTCTCAGGCACATTCGAGGCGGAATTTCTGGTCCAGCGCTGGCCTTGAACTACTTGAGGTTGAAGGTGTAGGGGTCTTTGACCAGGTGCCCTGTTGTTTGGCGGTGATGATTCTCTCCCTCTGGGAGGAGTTGCTCGCTTGACCTCACGGGCAGGTTGCTTCACCTTTTTTGCGGGATTCGGGACTTTTCTCACAACTTTTGGCTTCGGTGGACCGGTAGCCTTCGCAGATCCAGTTGCTTCCTTGTCTCCTGAGTTCTGTCCAGTTGGTGCCGGAATGAAAGGTCGTACACAGTTGCTGATATAGTCGTTGGTGACCCCTAGTGATGTGGCATCGACAATGCCTGAGTTGATCCTGTTGATATACTCCTCCTTTGGTTCGCTGTCGACAATGTATCTTGGACTTATGTATACCAAGATGTTCTGTTCCAAATGTGGCTTGTGGTTGATGGCCTTCCTCTGCCCTTCCCCTTGCTGGGCAAGGACTCGTGCATGGTCTGGGCCACCATGGTTGACAATCCAAGACACAGGTCGGCGATATAAGGCGGCTTCAGCACGTCGTAGTGTAACAGTCATGTACTTCTTCTGATATGCGTCCTTGGAAACACCTTCGTTGATATCAAGACGAGCCTCATCGCGAGGATTGATCTCATAAACAAGGCCTTCAACCCAATGTCCTTGCGACTCGGTAACATTGGCATATCCACGCTCGTTGATCTGCCAACGATGATCCGCCAGCTTCCCAGAGCCGATGAATTTGCTTCCAGGACATCTTCGTTTCATCTGCTGTAGATGAAGATTACTACCATAGGCAAAGTAATACTTGGTGAGCGGCTGGCCGGTGTCGGCCTGAGCCTCATCTGCAGACAAATTCATGCTGTAGATCTGTCGGGGGAAGCAAGCTCCGTGTATCCGATGGCGAGATGCAGGGGGAAAAAGTGCGTATGTTTATTTGTGTGTGTGAGTGTGCGTTACGTTTTCGTTGTGGTAGGAGAATGTGATAGTGAGCTAACGGCGATTAAGATGTGATGTGAATCGGCTCCCTCACATGAGAAAAACAATATCGATCAAGAAAGCAGTGTCCACGTCGACTTGGCTAAAGCATAAACTAACTTACGTACAGTAGCTGTGCTCAGCGCCAGCAAGCGCTCAATGGGCGGAGTGGGCTAGGTTGTGCAAGTCACCGACTGGGCCTTATTGTCACATTGGGCAGCAAGTGAGTCAGATTTTCACAAGAGGAGACGCCAGCTCATGGCCAATTGCTGCGTCCCACGTTGGAAGACTCGCAAGGTACCTGGCAAGCGAACTTTGCAGGGTAGAAGCGGTTACATTTTCGTGAATACCGACTGTCTGGGCCTTTACAAATGACTGGCAAAGACATGTGTCGTTTGATAGCCTCAGAATATTCAGACGCTACAGCACGGCCCAGCCCGCCTCCATTTCCTTGTTGGGCTCCGCACCGTGGCCCCGGTCTTCCGGCATTTCTCCCCGCAGCCCCCGGCTAGATCCACAACGACAGCTTCCGCCAAACCATGCATCCGCACCGCCATTCGAGGCCAGAAAGGCTTTTGCTGTACTTAACCTGAAGGCGAGGCGACAATTCTGAGATGTGACAATGACTGCTCAGGTTAGGCGAGCGAGCATGTTACTGACAATAAGCTGAGAGCCAACGACTGACAATTCTGTGGTTGTGTTTGGGTAAAGCACGCGGCCTTGTCCAAACGTTTCGAACAAGACACAAGCGCATCAGGAAACGGGTGATCACCTCCATGTAGTACGACTCCCTTTCCGCAGCAAAGTGATCATTCAAAAACCAAGGTGGTTGTCTTATACATACCTACAGCTGCATGGCCTAATCCGCCACCTTCATCCTGAACCCAGCCAATTCTACCATTCTTTCTTTTTCGAGTCCCTAAATACTTCCCACATCTTGTCGATCATGACGGTACCAAAGCTCAGACATTACAACTTCGGCGTGGAGATCGAGGCTGTGGTAAAGCCTTACGGCGGTGCCGATAGCTTTACCAACGTCGACTGGTATCGACAATTAGCACAGAAGCTACGGAACCGCAACATCGAAGCTGTGCACGATGACTGTTCAAAATACAGCAAGCATCCGGAGTACTACGGTGGTAAATGGTTTGTCACTAGAGACGGATCTCTGAAGAGAGAGCGTCCCATGGGTATGTCATTCTCTTCACCGTGAAACCAGCGAACCGTTTAGTTTGCTCACTAACAGGGGATCCTAGTCTGCATGGAAGTAGTTTCCCCTCGTCTGGATACCAAGCAACATGTCAGCGGCATACTTGGCGACTTTTGGGAAGCGATGCGTGTACACTTCAGTCCCCAACGCGATATCTCCTGCGGCGGCCACGTCCATGTCACTCCCGTCTCTGGTCAGAACAAGTTCTCCCTACGTGGCCTCAAGAAGATTGCGTTTGCATCTGCTGTTTATGAAGAATTTGTGGCAGCTGTTCTCCCTAAAGCCCGTCGAGAAAATCAGTACTGCCGCCCAAACAGTCAAAGCATGGGTTCTGGGTTGCGCGAAACGCTGATACGATTCGGTAAGAGCAAGGCCTCACTCATCCAAGTCGCATCAGAAATCAAGTCAACGACATCCGAGATGGATTTGTGCTACTATATGCAGGGAAACCGATATGTGCTATGGAACTTCCAGAATATTTTTCCAAACCCCAAGACAGGGAAATGTACTGGCACGGTTGAATTCCGAGGGGGCAACCAATTTTTAAGTACCAAGGGGACTCTTGCCTGGGTAGCGTTCGTAATGGGATTCATCACACTCGCCTTGGAGGAGGTAGGTCGCTTCAATGACGTGCTATGCTCAAACGCTGTGTTGACATCTCTTTCAGGATCTTCTCAACAAGCTGACTACTTATACTTCGCCCGACGACCCAAAATTTCAGACACGTCTCGAAGACTGGTGGAAACGGATACGACAAGCGGCTAAGCAATCAAAACTCTCTCGATATCTACCCTTGGAGTACATAAAGATGCACACAAGATAATCATATGGCATAAGAATTCTGCCACGACGACGACGACAGGCCCGACCCCATGCAGCCTTGGGTTCAGGGCATATGTTCTTTGGCTTATTATGGGATACAGTTTCAGACATAGCATGATTCATGATTTCAGTTAATGGAGCTATTGGTGTCTAGGCGTACGCATGTTTTGACAGTGGAGATTAATTCTCTACGTATTTGATACAGTGGAATAGGCCCAACGACTGGGAGGGCATCCTGAGGGATCAAGTGCATTTCTCTTTACTAGGTAGCGTATCACGCAATCTCATTTAAGTAACGCGCCAAATTCATTCATCATGGTATCCAATATCATTCATGACTCTCCGTCCTTTGTTTCGCCCTCTTCAAATAGTACAAGTACCGTGCCAGCCTTGCAAATATCCTGCACGACGTTAGATCAGATAGCAGAGAGGATTGCCTTGGGAACTTACCCCTTCTTTATGTGCAAGCTTCTTAATTATGCCATCCTGCGGCGACCGGATAATAGTTTCCATCTTCATTGACTCAATTCTGGGAAATTGTTAGCTTATTCTGCACATCGGAAATGGTCAACTTACACCACAAGTGGTGCTCCCTTTTGCACACTTTGACCCTCCACTACTTCGTTCTTCAAGATCTTGCACGGCATCGGCGCTGCAACTGAGGCGCTTGACTCTTTCAGCCCAAGAGCCTTCTCGTACCACTTGGGCGGGAGAAGGACCAGATCTGTTTTGACGCCATGCTGGAAGACAGTAACCTTTGTGTCATTGTCTGTGTGTTGAGGGACCACGGAGGATTGAATGCGTTCAAGGGGGAAGTATGACTCGAGTTTCATCACTTCACCTTCGGGCTCAGGCTGGCAGGCAATATTAGTAAACACTTGGGGTGCCTCGTCACCTTTTCGGTGGACAGCGACGTTGTAAAGGTTATGGCCTGTCTGTGTCACGCTGGCCTCAACGACCTCGCCCTCTTCCTGGCTATACCCATCCAGGATTTTAAAGTTCAGCTTTCGTTCCCCGATGTTGTTAGTTTCGCCAAAGCCAAGTGTCAGGCCATGGGGACCAGAATTTTGAAGTTCAAAGTTGATCATCCCGAGGGCTGCTTGGGCGACAACCTCATTCTTGATAGGTCGGGGTTTGAAAAGCTCCTCTCGCCACTTGTCGATGAAGCCCGTTTCCACGTCTCCAGCCACAAAGGCATCAGTCTCGCAAAGCCGCTTGAGGAATTCGATATTTGTAGCAACACCAACAATTTCGTATGAGCGTAGAACGCTTTCCAATTTGGCGATAGCACGTTCTCTCGTATCGCCTCGCACGATAAGTTTGGCGATCATGCCGTCGTATGCTTCAGAGATAGTGTTACCAGATCGAAATCCCCAATCCAGGCGAACATCCTCGTTCTGTAATTCGGTAGGTAGATAAGCTCTCACTAATTTGCCGGAGTCGGGAATAAAGCCCTTCTCAGGATTTTCGGCATAGATTCGTGCTTCAATGGCGGCACCCCTCTCATTCATTTGCGCTTCCACCTCTTCTTGGGAGAGTGGAAGCTTTTCGCCTGCAGCAACTCTGAATTGCCATTCGACAAGGTCCAGACCAGTCACCATCTCCGTGACAGGATGCTCCACTTGAAGTCGGGTGTTCATTTCCATGAAATAGAATTTGTTGGTATCCTTGTCGAGGATAAACTCAACAGTGCCAGCGCCGACATAGCCAACTGCTGAGGCTGCTTTTCTCGCCTTATCCCAGAGATCGTGTCGAGTTGCCAGATCTAGATCTGGAGCTGGGGATTCCTCGAGGATCTTTTGATGCCGACGCTGAACACTGCAGTCTCGCTCACCAAGCGCGACGGTATTACCCCATTTGTCGGCAAAGACTTGCACCTCGACGTGCCTTGGTCGAATGATGTACTTCTCCACTAGCATGACCTCACCTCCTTCACCAAATGAGGCCTTGGCTTCGGCACGGGCGCTTCTCAGTTGCGTCAAGAACTCCTCCTCAGTTAGGACGATTCGCATTCCCTTGCCTCCACCTCCTCGTACACTCTTGAGGAGCACCGGGAAAGTGATATTTTTGGCATGCTCCAGGAGTTCCTGCTCGCCCTGGTCTGCTCCATGATACCCTGGCACACAGGGAACATTTGCAGCAGTCATAATTTCTTTACTGCGGGCCTTGTGTCCCATGTCGGCCATGGCACTAGCGGGTGGTCCGACAAACACGATGCCTTCCTCTTCGCAACGCTCTGCGAACTTGGAGTTTTCAGATAAGAAACCATAGCCGGGATGGAGTGCCTGGATGCCATTTTGCTTCGCTAGAGCAATGATTTTCTCGCCGTCAAGATAGGCGTTTGCAGGACCTAGCGCCAAAGACTGGAACCCCGAAGAAGCATGCCATGAGCCAGCGTCAACATCCGTATAGACAGTTGTAGCCCGAATGCCAAGGCACTCAGCAGTCCGGTTGATACGGATGGCAATCTCACCACGGTTGGCGATAAGGACAGAGTTGATGGGTGTGTGCTTTGGTGCAGACGATGAAGAAGCCACCGAAGAAACAGAAGAAACAGAAGCGCTTGAAGCAGACGTTGAGAGGAATCGAGGGAGGGGCTTCAAAGGAAGTCGACGGTTTGCGCGAAGTGTGGAACGCATGATGAGTGATGGGGGTAGAGAAGCGCCCAGTGTGAGATCAAGGATCAGTATGCAACTTGACAGAAATTCAAAATGATTCTCACTAACATAAATAAGGAGAGAAACCGACTGTAAATCTTCGTCCCGGGTGATGAGCCGTCCCTAATGCCGTGAATGTGCTATGCCGTCGGCTTTGAAGGTTCAAGTCGGCAAGGACAGACGTGACCGTGAGGAGCCGCAAGTAACCGGTACCTAGGTACCTTCCCCAGACGACAGTTTAGAAGCTTAGGTAGCTCGAACGAACTCTGGGGAAAGCACACCCAGTATCATTACGTCACATTCCTGCAATTACGGATGACTCAGCAGCTGCGACCGGGATTTGCGGAACGTTACCGTGCAGCAAGTCGTGCCCCTCCACTACCTTACCTCAAGATTGGATCACAGCATCATCAATCATCGTTCAGCCAATATATCATGGATCAAATACCTCTCAACTCCGAAGCTTCTCAGGGTGATAACCACAAGCAAACAACGTCGACGCTTCCGCCGGATGTCGTTCAATGCCTCGACAGTGCTCGATTTGTAGACCTTCCCCGCACCACCCACAATGCCATCACAGATCTAGGGCTGATAATCCATATAGCTTCACTTGGCAACATGCACCGATAACGTGCCGCATGTCTCTCTAATGAACTATACATATCTTCCCTCGTCGCCTTATTCTAACTACCCCGTCATCATCATGACTACGAACCCGGCATCACGGAAGACCACAAACTTGGTCGCCAATCCCAATGTATCCCTTCTTGTCCACGATTGTAAGTTGCATCTTCATATTCGGGATTGGCGAAATCTAAACATACTGAAAACATTTTCAGGGGTCTCCCATCGACCACCTACTCACGGCCGCCGACCGTCTGGTGGCTCTCCCAGCCCAGAGCACCGATCGAGTCTCGCCTCACTCCTCTTGAACCTCAACACTTCAGCGCTCTCTAGCATCAGTGCAACCATAGGAGGTGCCGCTCGTCTAGTGCCTAGCGGAACAGAGGAGGAAAAGTATTACCGCGAGCAGCATCTGGAAAACAATACTTTTGATGAGTCCGCAGCCCAGCCTTTCCAGCGAGACAATGGACCTGTCGAGGATGGAGGTCGCAACTGCTTTGTAGCTGGTGAGGAAGTAAGAGTTGTTTCGGTCGATATCAAGGATGTACGCATCAGCGATTGGAAGGGCACTGTAAGAGATTGGGCGATCGTGCCAGAAGGTAACCTCGTCAACGGAACTCAGCAAGAATGATCATATTGCAGTTTTCACGTCCTTGGCCTGAGCCTCATCATTGCACTTTAGCAATCAGTGTTTCAGATGCAGTAAGGTACATTGTTGGTTTAAACAATCCAATATGACAATATTGAATATTTCCATTATTTGCAAGGCACAGGCGTTAGATATGATACTATGTAGATCAATTCCTCAAAGCCAGTGCCTGTTTTACACAACGAAGCAAAAGCATGCAAAAAAACCCCCATCGTATCGCTCTTCCACCAGGTCAAGCTTTGTGAACCCCCTCGGAGTGCCGCAAGGCCACGCCAGTGTAAATTTTCCTGATTCCCAATCAATTCCAGCCACCCAACGCCTTTGCAGACAAACTGTAAAGACAGATCAAACAAACAACAAATAGTACTTGACTCATGAAAGACATGGTCATTTCACTTCTCTGTCTAGTGTATGGAGACGACAGGCGCATCATCGAGCCCACTCAACAACCTCGAGGGCCATCATTACCAAAATAAGAGTAGAGGGAAGAATCCTGCATATGTTAGCGCAATTCGGGATGGATTACACCGAGCATCAGGTGTCATGACTTACCAGATGACATAGCTCTGGAACAAGATTCTGCCCATTGTCTTCTCAAATACACTGTTGATTTGACAAATTTGAGCAAGCTGCAGGGCGCTCGGAGCTCCCGTGAGCAAGAAACAAACGATAACAAAAATTGGATCGTCAAGAATGCTAACGGGCACATATTTCGCCATAAGCGCAAGCATAGGGGCCATGATAGCAGTCGGTAGAACCATACGGCAAAGAAGGGAGGCAATGAGAAGTTTGTTGCCGATGCGCTCTTCCTCAGGGTCTAAAGCCTCGTCTTTAGCCATGGTATTACGAGCAAGGTTGGCGCCGAGAACAACAAGGATCAGTGGGACAGCGACATCTCCACTAGAGCGAACGGCGTTGGTGACACTATTCTGGACGAAAGAGCCCTCCTCAAAGAAGAGTCGTTGAAGAGCCGGGATAGAGGCAACGAGGATGGCAATCAACATAGCCCAGAGAGGAGGGTTCATGAATTCCCAGATAAAGTTGTTGAATTTTCCGGCCACACGCTTCGTGAATTTCAAGCAAGATTTGACAGGAGCTGGAGACTTTTGGTACCAGTTGCTGAGGGTTTGAGATATTGCCTTTCCAAGACGGATGAAGGGCGATTTGATGGCAGATTGAGTCCGGTCCGCGATACCAGTGGGCTCTTCCTGATCTTCCAATGCGGGGACACGGGGGAAGGAATCCATACTACCTTCGTTTCCATTAAGGGGAGCAACGATGTCCGGTTGTTCTTGGTTATTCTTGAAATGCGGCTTCTTGGGCAGATATTCGTCGTCGCTAGAGACTGCCAGTGAAACTCGGGAGGCATTTGCCACAGGGGTACGGCCAGCAGGATCATAATTTTGCGAGTCGATGCTGTGGCTGTCTCCCTCGTCCTCTGTTTCTCCATCGAGGCCATCTATCAGAGGCGCATTCTGGTACTGATCCTGGTTCTCATCATCGTGATAACGCTGGCCTTCCTCGGCAATCTCTTCGCGGTACTCGGGGTATTTATCCTTAGGGGCAAGAAGGACATGGTAACCCCAACTCCAGCGAACGAGCTGGCCAAGCTGCTGGAAGATAAGGAGGTAAAGGATACCACGCGCGCCAACTTCGTCATCGTTATCGCCAGGAACTTTGTCCCAATGCAGACCTTTAAGTGTCTGTGAGAGTGACAAAACAAGGGAGATAGGTAACGAGTTGGAGTTTCCAAAAACGCCCATAGCTGTAACGAAGTTGGATGCCCGCCTGTTGAATCGGAACAACTTTGCGACGACATATGATACAACCCATGATACAAACGTTTGGATGACGAAGATGACTGGTATGATGGCGAGATCGGATAGCTTCTCAGCGTTAAGCTGGGAGGCGAGCTTGGTGAAAACTGTAGTGGTATCAGTAGACAGTAGTGGTTCAATGCGAAACGAAAACATACTCAAGCATGGCGTGAATAGCATCACGTTTAGATTAGCCAAGAATTTCTGCTTCTCGGCATCGAAGTGGCCAAGTCGCGCAACGATGTAGCCAGGTAAACTGACACATACCACTTCAAGGACAGCCTCGAACACGAGCAGGCAAAGATGCCCGATGGATGGGTGCGATTCATGGGTGTTGGCGAGTGTTTGTAGGGGCAGCTCATATGCATCTTGAGCGAGCTGCGTCAGCCGGAACGACGGAACCGAGAAGGATTTCCAAGAAGCCATCAAATATCAGCAATGCAGTTGTTGTCGTTGTTTTGGGGGTAGAACTGAGGATCGGCGCAAATCGGGGTGTTCCTTGATGCTGCTTCTCTCGGCGCGCGCGCACGTGGCTATGAGACGACTGATAAGGTTCTGAAGGAATTGCACAAAAGCTGAGGGCGCAAAAAAACCGTCCGGAGTGTCCGTTGGTATATGCAAAGGCAATGCCTTTCAATTGTCTGAGTTGATTGTGCAGTGGGGTGTTGAAAGGAGAAGAAAGTTAAAAGAGGCCCAGGTAGTGATGGCGAAATCTAATGAAAGAGAACGCAGGGTGAGTGGGTTCGTTTTGGGGCGAGGCGGCGGTGCCGTTGGAAGGTAAGTTAGAGCAAGTTTATTAGAGGACGATGCACATTGAGACCTCCTCCATCATCGATTGATAACTCGAGCTAGATATAAGCTATGACCAAATCCCCATTAAAGTGCCTTGTTTAGGCTCCATCTACATCTCGACATCTCACTCTGGTTACCTCAATATGGGGCTTCAGCTCCTTGAGGAACTCTCTGTCTCATCGCGATTCACCTGCAACGCTGTCGCTGACATGGCGCAACAACTGGACTCTGTGCCAGCACCCTGATTGAGGTAACCCAACCTACCATCCAGGCCTATGCGATGCTGGCCATTGAAACCCGCCCATGTGTGCTGTGGCGCCGGAGCTTGTTCAAAGCCAGGGTTTAGTAGAATCTCGCCTCCAACTAGGAACGGGATTTGGTTAACAATGCCACGCGGCATGGGAGGCGTAAGAGGCAATTTCTTCGTCGATAAAGGTTCCCTCTGCACCCATCCAGAAACGATTTCTACTGCAGTGCCACAAATGGTGCCTCCTTGGTATCATCGAGCAAACAAATAGATTGCCCCTGTTGTGTGATAGCCAGGAGCACGAAACAAACAACAGCAAGCGATTCTAAAATGCGCAGATCCCATCGTCAGACGTCTCAAAATTGTTTAAGCCTCCGTGTCTCCACTACCGAGTAGGAAACGATCCCGCTGACAAGGGTTATTGAGTGGGAGTGATCTTCAGACGGGCGCGACGCACGATTGTATTAAGCGTGGCGCCAATCTTTCGTCATGGTGCTATCGGGCACGTTGCCTATCCCTTCACGCTGAGAGGCTGGAGGGTCATGCCAAGAAAGGCACGGAGCAAAATTGCAGCCCATCACGTCTCGATGTTGACATAGGAAACTGCAACGAGGCTGTGTTACTGGCGATCGCATCGTCACGGTTGTATATATGGCATATACACTGATATCAGAGGCAAAGTGGCAACCCATACCTGCGCCAACCCTGGTGCACCTATTAGCACGTAACCTCTGCACCGGGTTAATTATTATAATACTAATAAGCCAGATTCTTATTAAATAATAACTAAATATAATATCCTCTTAATTAACTATTTTAATACCTTTTTAATTATAATTTTTATAATATACTTTTATTTAATTTTAATAAAAATATTTATATTTTTAGTTTTTTTTTTACTAATATAATACTACTTAAATATAGCTA
>NW_023502345.1:0-50482 GCF_013396075.1 Fusarium subglutinans
AAATACATACAAACAAGGGCATCAGTTATCCAACAGAATTTGAAGTTCTGGAAGAAGCATCGTTCTAGTGCAGGGAGGTCGAACTCAACCCCAATTGAAGCCAGTTGGTCCATCATCCCTATTTCGAAGTTAGTTTTCAAGTACAAGGTTGTTGAGTATAAGCTGTATAGAATCCTCACATGCAAGTGTGATGTTTGACATGCTCTGGTCTTCCCATCCGCCACCACAGTTACCATGATTCCCAGGAAACCATACCTGCCTGAGATCAGTTGTGTATTTGTTCTCCGGGAGCCTCTCCCAGACTGCTGGTGTGAAGGGGGGCCTTGTTTCATCCAGGGCGAGGGCCTGGAACGCATGTTCGATTCTATCTGACAGATTTGTGTCATGCCACTTAAACGTAAGAAGCTGGTCAGCAACCCGAGTTCTTGAAGATTTAGAGGTGAAACTTATTCATCATTGTCCGCCCGAATTCCCAGTTTCTCCAGCCATAAGACTCTAGGAATTCCGAGGCTACCGACGGTATCCCAGACGCCCACTGCTTTGATGGTGATGATGTCGCCTTGTCCTTCACTCCGCCTCACACGAGTGTAGCCGAGTTGCTCCAAGCGAGCCCTGTAAACGTCTGCAGCATCCTTCCCTTTGGGTTTATCAGGGAACGGAATGTTAGGGAATGGATCTTCATAATCATCATCCATCCAATGCTGCATATCTTTGAAGATAGGGTAGAAGAACTCAACACCCTCTCGTGTGAGTAGGCCTAGATTGCCGATTATGCCTGCCACAGAACGGACTGTGAAAGCACCTCGGGAGAAACCAACGAGTATTATCTCATCGCCATCCATATAGTTGGAACATAAAAACGAATATGTTTCCCGCATGCGCTAGAAGAAATGGTCAGCCAACATCCTTCATTATAATGCTCCGACACCCTCACCTCTGCGAGTCCCATACCAAAAGCACCGCCAGTAATACTATCGAGTACGTTGCTGCCTGTACCAACACCTGACTCATAGTTGACAACTTGAAGCTTGCCATCGCTGCACCTCTTCTCAAAACAACGGGATATTCGAGTAACGTTGGAAGGTATCTGAAGAGAACCTTCTTTTCTTAGCAAGCCGGTTTCTTCGTAGCCATTGTCACTATCCATCCAAGTGCCATCGCAACAAGCGATTAACCGCTTGATGGTCTTAGGGGCAGTCTCTGTCGCCATCGTAGAGATACAAACGCCCGTGGGACCGTGTGTTTCAGGCGCCAAGAAAATAATGAGAGAGAAGGTATCGTCAACCGATGCAGAAATTCAGCACGGCAGCTTCGACCATTAAATAAGGCCTGAACGGCAGAAAACAATGAAGAAGGCTGAAGACTCACGAATGCATCACCGAGCCGTCAAATGTCGGCTCCTGAGAACTTTACCATACATGAGATAAATTAAGCGACAGGCCAAGACTATCCCCGGTCTCAACCACAGGGCTGAGGCTCGTGAGATTGCATAGTGTACAGTCAGACGACGATCCAAGGGTTAATTTCAACCTTCCTGTTTGTATATAAGTAAGCCAAGGTCGCAGCAGGAGTACTTAATTCGACGTCGCTTCGCTGGTTTAATTCAATTGCAAGACTAATCAAAGTCAGCGAATGGGCTCTTGCAGGAGATATCCATGGCACACAGTTGGGTCCGCAGCAATGCAAGCTTTTGCTTACTGCCTGTTAACTGCTAGAGTGGGCAAACGCAGCGACTTGAACCCCTTATCCAACAATCTATCCACCTAATGCGTAAGGGCTAATTTGCTACGTATTTCAGTGATCAACTTCGTGATGATCTTGTCCCTGAGTCTATGTCAGACTAGGTAATGTAGCCCAGGTTAGTTAGCCTTCTCACTGGCTAACATAACCTCAGTCCTTACTCTTGTTGGTCTGCATTTTTAGATACCTATATTCGTTCGGTTTTCACTCCAACTCGAATTCTATGCACAGCCACAACCCCCTGAAAGAAATCTAAAAGGCTTAAAGTGCGATGATCAATTCAAGGACTCATGCATGACTGGTGGCAGTGTGAGCTTGCGCCATGCATCACATATAAGTTATATAGTATATTGGGACAAGCAATCAACGTCCTACACGGACCAACAGCTTCACTCCAAAGTGAACTCACCTCTGAAGGATGCCTTCTAACGGACTGTTCCGGCCGTTGCCCTGTCCAGGAAACGTAGTCAGGAGGATCGCATAATCTGATTGTTCCGCCGTAGTACTGTAATAATATGATACTGTCATGGACCGTCTTTTCATGGCACAGTGCGGCCACTGTCTCAAGAACAAAGTACAGGTTGGCGATGATTGAGAAAGAAGCTTAATGAATATGTTCAGATATGTCCCTATTTGAGACATACACTTATTGTATTTATACAGTATTTTACAGCACACCTTTATTTTTTACTGCTCAACTTTTCATTTCTCTGATTCTCCGCATCAAGACCTTCTCTCAACCACTCCGGCACAAAAGCCTTAACCTTGACTGTATTGCGGCTTTCCTCTTCGCCCCAATCTAGGACAAACTCGTCCTCTGGGTTGAAAGCCCCCGACGCCGCATCTCCTGGCAGTGTCACATCAGTCATGATCTCGAGGCGGCACAGCCCGAGCCCAATGTTTCCCACACCCTTAAGCCACTTGCCGGCGCTTCGACCTCTTTTCTCAAATCGTCCGATGCTTGTGTCTCGTGGTATCATGTCTGCGGTCACACTCTCGAGAGAAGACGTTGTATCGTCTGTGTGATACTGAAGTGTTGGCGGTGGTGCATGCTCTTTTTCGTAGACTACACAGGGCAGAATTCGTTTGCGAACTACACCACGATGTCTAGTGCGGATTGTAAGTTCCTGACCAACATAGCAGCCTTTGTGGAAATCGATTCCTTTCATAATATCCATATTTGTTTCCTGAGGAAGAGCATGCTCTCGAGATATCTCATCTTGACCTTCGGGAATACCATTTAGGTATCTTCGTATTGTATAAGCTTCCTGAGTGCTTGGTTCGAGATCGATCTGGGGAGGGTGCTGATCCAGTTGCAGTAGCCGATACCCCAGACCAGGGGCTCTTGGATCCTGGAGAGAAAACTTGCCCGACTTGACGATTGAGCTGGGGTTCGCAGAAGTTGAGTCGTCCCACGCATGCCAAACTGTTGCCTCATCATTTTCCAATAAGCGAACGGCTAGCTTTGCTCTGAGCTTGTAACGCTTGATATGTTTCGCGAGCGTTGACGCTTGGTCTGCATCAACTTCAATCAGATACCCTGGCTCCTCGGCCGAAGCTCCCGAAGTATTGTGATTTGGGTAGATGAACACATCGTAGAGTACTCTGCCAGTCGCAGTCAAAAAAGCGGCATAGAACCCATCACTCCTCGGTTTTCCGTCCCTCGTGGTCACGTTGGCAGTCACAATTCCCTGCAGAAACTTTGCTGAGTCTGGGCCGGTGACGGATATGAGCCTTCGTGAAGCCAACGATGTGTATCCGGAAAGAGGCGGTGGGGGAGGTGAAAGCGAAGTCGCGTATTGGCGCCGTTGCAGCCGGTAAGTACGGCACGTGAGGCCCGGAGAAAGATCGTGAGCGAGGACTCGCCTCGGGACAAGTCGCATGATAGCAAGTGTGCGGTTTTATCAAGACGTCGACATGTTTTACACTGAAAAGGTAACTGATTTGATTTGCGAAAAGCTACACAATGACGTACTGACAACGGTTGGTCCGTGCATTTGGCTCGCTTACGGACTTCGGAGTTTGGCAATCCACGAGAACAACAAGATCGACATTTAAATTCCCCAAGTCCGAAGTTTATCATGCGGAGGAGCTTACTGCTTGTTCCTTATTACCGAGCTTCTGGGAACGGGCTTCTATTCATGATTAATAACTAATGGCTCTTGACGAATATTGTAGCCGTGAGCAACTTGTGTTGTCAGCAATATTTACGAGAACTCCAAGATCTACAATGGAATCAATAGCCAAGAGATGGTGCTTAGACGATGCTCTTGTTCAAAACATATCGTGAACCCTAGCCCTTTGACTGGCTGGCCTCATACTGAGTTGTCTCTCCCAGTAGGTCAGCAGCTCACCCTCAAGACTGGCAATAGATAACATTCAACTAGTTGCTATTGATCAGCAGACCCCTATGTTAGACTCAGCATCAACTAGTAAAGCTTATCAAACCCGCCTGGTTTGCTCCCGCAGTCCCGATAACAGAAGGTCTATTACCTAGCCTCGGGGAGCAAGAAAACACCGGACCTTGATCTAGGGTGCCAAAATAAACTTATCAAAGATCCCCTAAACTTAGGCTGAATTTACCTAAACATTTTTATCGCTTAGGGTCAAGGTTTTGTGTTTTCTTTCCTCCCCTAGCCTAGGTACAGTAGGTGTTTCGGCATGAGATCAAGTCTATCTCGGTCACACAGGCCACTTCCCCGGACTCGTCTAAACCCCATGGCATGACATCTGAAGAGCCAATGAGATGCGGTCCTGATGTCCGATTTTCGGCCCGGGATTGCTCGGAAAGATGTGGGCCATTTTCAGGTCCTGTGAGGTTGTGACCGACCAACGCCGGCCGATACGACGCCGTGGCTCCAACAATGTCCGTATCGGACCTTGTGTGAATTCTATCGAGAGATGGGCCAGTCTGGCTTGCAGAGAACGCGCAATATAGACCCAGAAAACGCATAATGTTCCATGAAGAATCTATGTTGATAGTTGTGTGTATGTGACGAGTTCACCATTCTCTCATACGATTCTTGCATTCTGAGGCTGAGTATTGTAGCATACGCATATGCGCAACGAGCGATAAGCAGTGAGCAGGGCCTATCTGGTCTTATCAATCTCATGATCTGTGATCTTCCATCGAGCCCCGGTTTTCCCCCAAACTCAGAGATCGACTTTTAGCTCAATGGACAATGCTTCCGAACACGAAGGCTCAAGCTTCCCTTTCTTCTCAGCTACGTGGTTATTGTGAAGAAGACCGTGCATAATCATACATAATGCCATGGCAGACAGTCTAGACACTTCGTTCAAGCATGAAGCAGTCAATTCTCCTTTACCGCCTCTATCAAACCAGTAAGGGGCTAGCTGGGCTCATTCATTCGCAAACCGAGTCGACAAAGGTGCATAGTACGTGTTTGATACCTTACTCCTGTACGATGTCCTGTCCAGTGCTGTCCTGCCAGGTCAGCCATCGGTGAGAGGCCCAGAAGCGGTCAGCTCAGCTTGCTTGAGCAAGATACGCCCTGGGCCCTTGCATGGTGAATGGTATGTACCTGAGATTATGGGGCCGCGAGTCTCTCGGCTAAGAAAGCCAAGAAGCAACGAGAGGATATTAGTGGGTAACGAGATCGAGTGGCCGGGAAACGTGTTCATGAGTTTTAAGGAACAAGAAAGAAAACTCGCATCCCTTCTTTCCCAGGTCCGCCTCATCGTGATTCATCGGACAGGAGAATTCATAAGCTATTGGGCATATTGTCTCTGCCTAAGGTAATCAAGTAATGGAGCTCTGACCCGGGCTGCCCGGCTGTACGTATGTAGGGCTTTAAAGAGTTCGACTCCAAAGCGGATACGACCCGCATACGCAAATTTTGTGCATGGTTCTATCCTTGTTCACGATTGAGTTGTCTATGTGGACGTTTCGTAAAATATTTGAAAAAGTCTGAAGAAAACCACCACCTGTGGAACGCTGGATCCAGTTGGACCCATTTGAGGCTCGATGCGGCGATGCGCTGGTGGGGGATGATTAAAAACTACCGTTAGTGGAAGATCCAAGCATAAAAAGATTGTAATGTTGGGCATTGAATGACTCCTCGGACCTCAGGGATGCTTTGATAATTCCGCCAAGCCTGTAGTCGTAAGTCCTTCTTCTTCAGTCAAGGGATGGAAATGGCGGGCGGGCTATGCGGCCTGGGGGGTTTTGTCTGTGTGTAATTTTTGCCTGTGCCTCTTCTTTTCTTTTTGTTGTCATCACAGGACATGCTCCTGCGCCCTGGTGTTGCCGTTTCCAGCCATCGGGGTTTGGTATTGTCCGCTGATAGTCATTGTCATGATGGATGTCAAACGAGCCTTTCTTCGACTGCTATGTCGCTGACATGGCAAGAATGGAGAATTGAATGTCTCCGCTGACAAAACCCCGACCGTTATAGACGCCCCAATGTGTACAGTTCATGCATCGTGATTGGGTATCACGGACCCTGATGGTTGGGACGTCAAGGTCTTTCATGATGGACGGGCCTAGCTGATGAATCATTCACCGCAATCGAAGGGGAAAATTCTATAACTAGAGCAAAAGGGGCGTGTGTTGGAGGAGTCGGTGTAGCACTGCCAAGATTCCGCACGCCCTTGACGGGTCTCACGGGCACCGCCTGTTGGTCCAAAGACACCCCGATCGGACTTGGGCTTGCGACCGATCCCGATACTCTCAGTTATCACGAAATTTTTACCGCTGATAAGGATATCGACCGGCGAGTATGGCGTCAACGCCGGCTACCATTCATGATAGCCGGCTGCTGGCCGAGGCATAGCATAGCATAGTTCACAATTTACAAGGAGATTCAAGAATGATATGATAGTTTTCAATGTTTTTTCTTATTTATTTTTTGGGCTACTGAAAGCCTCCTTTGCTGAGCTATCTACCATTGGGGCGAAGCCTATCGAAAGCTACCACTCAACCGTGTGTCGGGAGCGGACCCAATCATGATAATATCCAATTCCCATCTGTCTGGTACAGTCCCTTCTTTGTCCTTCGTAGAGTGGTGAAATCCTTCTTTGTAATGACACAATGAAATCCGTTAAGTCATATGCTTTATAACTAAAAGAAAATGCAAAAATGCTTTTTGTTGTATCCGAATCCGTGTGGTATCCCTTTGTATAGTAAACGCCATGCAATGCCGCCATCGCTTTGTGCATGAAACAAGTCGCTGAAATCACAAATCAATCATTAAATGAGTTTCCCGCTTAGTAGACCGAGATGGCCGACACAAGCCTCGCAGGGTTTCGAGGTGGCAGGTAGTACTCCTCATCGTAGAGTGAATTGGATTCTTGTTCTTGTTGCGACTGCTCCTTGACATCCTTCTCATCGAAGGTCAGGATGGACTGGGGTGGCGATGGGGGCATTGAGTCATCATCAGATGAATCTGAGTCGTGGTCGACAAGCTCGGGTGGTGAGTTAGAGTGAGATGGTGTTCGAACAAGCTCTAGCTGAGCATAGTCCTCCTCAAGATCGTCCTCCTCCATGTCTTCGTCGAGCTCGATGTGTGTGATTCGTGGGCTCATGGGCTTGACGGGAATAGAAGTATTGGCCATCTCGACATCCTCGTCCTCTGAATCGTAGTCGTCAGAGTCCGAAGAGTCTGAGTCGTAGTCATCCTCGTCCTCTTCTTCGACAATGTTGTCGTCCCACTGCACCCTTCGTTCTTGCTGAGCATTGGTTGCTCCTCGTACAGATTGGTTGAACCACCGTTCTTGTTCTCGCTCAGCGTCGGCAAGCTCGAGCATCAGAGAATCGAGGAGGTTGGCGTGACCGACAAGCAGTCGAAGGTCATGATCGGGCTGAGCAGCCTCACGCGAGAGCTTGGCTCGGGCCTTGTGGGCGAGGTAGTAAGTTTGTGTGATAGACATGTTCTTCTTGAGCGTGGACTGTCGGAGAGAAGAAGTCTTGGAGGCAGTTGGCCTATGAATAGAAGTGGTTGTTGTTGTTGTAGTCGACATGGTGAAAAAGAGGGCCCAGATAAGGTAGGGGTCTTTGTCCTATGTATATAATGGCGGTTTGATGTTGTGAGTCAAGGCAGCGATCCCGATTGCGGCAGGCTTGAAGTTAGCGGCAGGGATGTCGGCTGTGGTGACAATGACTTATGGGATTAGGTGATAAGGTGCTAGTCGAGTCCGTGTGTTTGTCTGAGACGAATGTGGAGATGGTTGACCTTGATAGAAGCTTTCGAGGCTGATTCGTAGTTGTTGTGATGATGTTGTGTTTATCTGATTGATGTTGTGAAAGAGATGGATCTTGAAACGGGGGGATCCGAATCTTTTAACTCCAGTGATCCTTTACGGACTTTTCATGTTGTCTCACGGGTGTGGCATGGGATTATGAGTTATGCCCGACACGCCGCTAAGCGGACTTTGCGCACGCGGACCCGAGGAGTGCGAGAAATGTCCACAGTCCCCATTGCAAAGCAAGGGCCAAGGTTCGAAGGGTGTGTGGCTTAGTGATGATTGACATGGATACGTACGGGTGTGTGTGGACGGATGACTCCTAGACACCGCGAAGCCGCGAAAGCTTAGAAAGATCCACCCAAAAGGCTCCCACGGCACATTGATTTGCACATGGCCCCTGTACCTTTCTGTCTTTTACTGGATGACATGACTGACACGAATCCAGCAGCGAAACATCCCCGTCCGCGGCCCCGGTGTAGCGGGCGGACGTTACGGAAGTCCATGTCAATCCTCGGGCTTGGGTACCTCAGTCAGGCCGCTGCTTGACGGCCCCGGCGCAGGTACCTCCTGTATTATGTGTATCCGAGCTGGGAAGGCGGAGGTTCACTGCCCTGGATTCTTCCATGCCGTGTCCCTCAATACTTTGTTAGAGTTATCACAGCGACTGCATTTTCCGGCTATCAACACCGACTTCCAGTACCAATCTCAGTCTTACTGGCAGTGTCACAGTAGCAACCGTAATCCTCTTCTCAATGGCGCAACAAACCCATTACTTTCACCATAACTCAGATCGCAACATGTTCAACTGTAAGGTAAGCACTGCCAGCACACGCTTCGAGTCGCAATTTCACACAGGGCTGGCGTGGGCGATTCATAATCGCAGGCTGGCCTTCGAGGTCCGTAAGCAGCCTGCAAATGTGTGTTTGATTAGAAACCCGGTGCCATTAGCGTTGACTCTTCAGCCGACCACAGTCGTTAATCTGACCATGTCCGCCTAGCTCCGCTAGAACCACGACAAATCCGAGGATGGATTTACAAGCCTGCTCTTCAGGAACCTTACCTAAGGCAGATGCATTTCTCAGCATTGAGCGAACCTTATTCGTTCTTTGCGCCCTGTCGGTGTCGCGATCATGTCTGACACCGATACGGCGATGACTCTTGCTGCAGAGTCGATTTCCTAGATGGGATAGGCAGAGATCGAGGTGTGACGCTGAGTTACAAACACTGCATGCTGGCTCAGCAACAACATACTGATACGGACGGGGATTTGTATTATCTCCATGCATCCATCAAGACCAATTCCAAGACAACATTTTGCATCCCGTGCCTGCCTCCAAAGTTAAGTTCCTGTCACGATGATAGGGAGGATGACCTACACACTTTCCAGTCCCTCTACAGTCTACAGTAAATGCCCGCTGAGCCCAGCCTAGTTTAATTTGATGCTTATGGGCCGACGACTCGTCAAAACTAATAAATTCATAACGACTGTTTGAGTATGCTCCACGTCAATGTTGGCGAGTTTCACCTAGTGGCTGATTGATCAGTCCAGATTGCGTTTTCCGCTTCCTTCCTGTTGTGAACCCTGAGGCATAACTCCGCCTCATGTGCTTGTCGTCAGCAGCCAAGGGATCATAGGGCATACTGCGAAAGGGTGAGCTTGTTCCAGACAGCGAACGTAAGCGAAAGCGAGAGAGCATACCATGGGAGGGCATCGTCCAGTAACAACGCACTATGCTCACAGTGCCCAGGCCTGGCGTAGTCCGCGGGGAGGATGTATGTACGTCCTTGTCCACGTATCGCTGTAATCAATCGTAGGGCTGAGCTCAGTCGGCCGCCATCTAATCCATCCATGGATGTCGGCTTTGTTGTTAAAGACCGAATTACGGTACTCTGTACAGAGTACATACGAGTCAATAATAGCCAGCAAACCTGTCAATCACCACCGTTATGTTAAGTGATAACGAGCAAGAAGTAACCCAAATCCCTATACCATCTGTGCCTCATGGTCACTTGATAAGCTTTTACCAGGCAACTCTGAATCTGTTCTCGCTTTTGTAGTTTGGAGATCCAAGTCAGCACCAACCTGCTGTATTGCTAGTATGTTTGTATATTATGATTGCCTATTTCCAAAAAGTTATTAGGCAACACTTTTCTCGCAGGTATTTCTCCACCAAACACATCATAAGTACTTCCATAGGTAAGGTAGGCAGACAGTAGCTCTTAGCCTTGCTGTGCGTATGCCGTGAAGTAAGCAAAGTTTATTACATCTAATCCGAATATCCGTAAAGGCAGCCCTGTATTAGCTTTAATTCCCTCTTTTCTTGTTGCAACACTCTTTTAACTCGGCTACACGGCTAGCCTTAAGACGGCCTCTTAATCGGTCCAAGATGATGCCGACTTAGAAGAAGCCATGTTATTGCCGGACTGGGCCGGCCTATCCTGAATCCCGAGGTCGCCGACCACTAACCATCTGTGACTGTCCGCTGGGCGGTCTAATGACGGGATTGACAAGAGTCACAGATTTTCCATACTCCGCTTTTCTGGAAATATTTTTCGTTCTTTTTCGCTTCCATCACCGAAAGAGGCTCCACGATGGGTCGTATGGTGCCTTGCTAATCAACATCAGCCAGCTCGGCGGTATTCAAATCGTGGATTTAACGAATAGGTCTATATTGGTGTCTGACAACGCCTTGGGGTATTCATTGGATGCAGATTTCTTCGATTCATGTTCCACTGGAAGTTCCAGCCATGGATGTGATGCAGGTTGAGAAACGATCTCAATACGTCCATGAACACGGCTTCGGCCGATATTCGAAGCATTTCCTTCGACATGGATCCTGGCTTGGATGATTTGATATCATTTGACTCATCAGGCCTCAGAACAGGTGCATCGTAACTCGTACTCAAAAGGGTTTAACACCGACTGAATTCCGCGTATTCCCATGCCGATTGACACATCGCAACAGCTGCTGTAAATGACACAAGGCGCAGACTGTGCTTCACGCAGAGGACCATAATTGGCGAGAACTCATCGGTCGTGTGCGGACCATTGACCGCTGGTGGTTAAGGTTGTCCATAACACAGTCAGCATCACAGCTTCAAAGGGCGGAGATTGGTGAGAGTCACGACCTCAGGCTCAAAGAAGCCCGCCAGCCAGCACCCGTCTGAGGCTCAGGCTTTAGGTCCAGGGACATATGCGTTAGCGTGGAAGCCTTCCAGGCCCATGCCGAATTTGGCTCATTAAGGGGATGGTCCCTAATCTGCTTTGTCAGTCAATTCCACCGCCATCTTCTCGGCCGAGGTTGATCAAGGGTGTGTGCGTATCAGCGCTGAAAACCCTGCGAGACTGATTCCTAATCCGAGTATTGATAATATCATTGCTGAGTGAGAAGCTTCTACAAACTACGATGAATCCGTTTATTTACTCTCCCTTGGTGGATCTAAAGATTGTGAACCTACTACTTACCTTATTTCAAATTATCTTGAAAACATGGTCGTACGAGGGTATCTGCCGCGAAGTACTCCGTAAGGTTATCAGGTTGGTTGGGTTTCTGTCCTTGTGACTGACTTTCTGGCGGACAATTTTCGCTTTCGGGTGCACGAAACATGCCGAGCCCACATGCACGCCCAGACAAGCACCTACGTATCAATCCGATCAGATCAGCGTGGGGACACTCACGACAGTCTTTGCACAGCTCACGGATTTCGTAGTGGCCGATCTACCGAGAACGTGGGGAAACAGACTAGGAACACGGTAGGCATGATTTCCAGTTCTCAATTCTTTATTAGGAGCAGCAATACATACAAGCTCCGAAGGATCCGTCATCGACACTCGCAGTTTTAGACAAACCCGTAGATTCCGATTTGCTTGACGATGTTATCATATGTATTGATTTGTGAGGTCTCATGAATTAATACTTCAGACGATATTGATGAAGCATGTCGATGATTCCAAACACTGGACAGTGTTAGTGTCGAAGTCGATGACGTTAACGCTCGAATGCAGTTGAGCATGTCATTGACCCGCCAAGGTTGATAGTCCTACAAAGCCAGGTGTCGTCAAGCTCAGGAACAACGCCACAAGTTACGTCGTCAGCAACAAATGTGATAGTAATACCACGCGATCTGGCGCTGTCGCATCACTTACCCGGGAGAGACTGACAACACATCGATCACACAATTCGCCTGATAGCAAAGCAATCGGGAAGGCAATTCGAGGACTTTGCCATCTGGCTTGGCTCAGTTTGTCCTAACCTACGTCACTCCAGAATATGCATTGATCGACGAAATTTCCCGATCATCAAGTCCACTCTAGGTAGTTCCCACCGCACTGAAGATCGGATCGATAACAATGACGCAGGAGAGTAGTTCGAAGTCGAATAGCATTTCTATAAGGCTATTCAGCGAGTCCGTCCTGATATGCAAAGCTTGTGAGCAGAATCCCGGTAGAGGATAAAACGGCAACGTCGGGCAATTATCAGTAAACTGGTGCGACATCGGCGCATATTGCCATTTCCAGTCCAGTGCCTACGCTGAAATGTTGCGATGATGGCACATACGATAGACATACATAGACCTGATTTGGTATAGGCGAGAAGCAGTCGTTTCTACTCGGGTTTGCTGAGAATCATCACAAGCTCAACATGTCTAGTTGTGGATGTCATTCGTCATCTTCTCGCAACGGGCGCGGATGATTGATAACAAAAGGCTTACAGATTATATCGGCAATTCGTTTCGAGCTTCCGTTTGAATTGGCCGTTTTGTATGTTGCCTTTAGAAACCACAGAATAATAACATTATATACACGACTCTATATGGATCTATTAAGCATTGATGATGAACTGGCACGCACGTTGTTGCCAGACATAATTTTGTGTTTAAAAAGTTTCGGCATCTGTCGACTTGACTCAAGACAAGCTTATATAGACTTAGGTAAATATTATATACTATTAGGGTAATTAAATAAAAAACATAACTTAACTTATAGAAACTTAAAATTACTATATATAATAAGTATTGTAAAATAAATTAATAATATAGAAATAATAAAGTAATAGGTAAGAGGTTAGTATTTACTTTGTCAGTCAAAGCGCTGAGGAGCCCTATATACTGAAAATTTCCACCGTCGGCCGTGAGCCCCCATGGTGTAGTGGTTTATCACGCAGCTCTTATATGTCCAAGACTTCATGGAGGTATGCTGAGGTCGCGAGTTCAATCCTCGCTGGGGGCACCAATTTACCTTTTTTGCACATTTTAACATGACAATTGCGCATCAACGAACTTGATCGTGAATTCTATGCAGAGAGTACACGGGATACCTGGTTGTGCTTGCAATAGCTCTAAGTATGTGCAAGTCGGTGGATCTCTCTTTGCCTGCTGCGCAAATGTCTACATGAGATGGATCATTAGCCTCTTGAAATCAATATTAAAAATATGCTTTTGTCTATCCGTTTGAACCAGAGAATCCAAGTTTATTCCACTCGCAGCTTTTGCTTTGTGCGCTTTCGCTTGCCACCAACTTCCCTCCCTTCCTCTACCTCTAATAAAGCCTCGCGTTTCTTCTCTGACACGATCTTGAGGGCATCACGAACGACACGAGTCTCGAGATTGACGCCCTCTTCCTCCCAAGATTCCATATCACGGCCGACACGCTTCTCGATTGTAAGGGCCAGTTCCACGTCACGCTGGCCCACAAAGCTGACCGCCTCACCGTTGCGACCCGCACGGGCTGTACGACCGACTCGATGGATGTAGTCATCAGGGTCGCGTGGGAGATCGTAGTTGATAACAAGGCTGACTTCAGGAATATCCAAACCACGAGCGGCAACGTCAGTTGCTACAAGGATACGCGCCGCTGAAGCGCGGAACCGAGCTAGGTTGTCAATTCGCTGTCTTTGGGGAAGTTTAGAGTGTAGAGAAGTGACTCGATGGTTAAGCATTCGAAGAAGGTGGTGAAGGTAGTCGGCGGTCGAGGTTCGGTTGCAGAATAGGATGACAGTTTTGTCGACATTGGCTTCGGTGAGCAAAAATACGTGGAGATAGTGCTCCTTATGAGTCACAGGTGTCTTGATATACATCTGTTTCAATGTTGTAGGTATAGCCAGTGTCTGTGTGTCAACCTCACACACGAATACTGGTTGCTTTCCAGGCTTGATTGGCATGTCCTTGAGAGCTCGAACTTCGGGAGTAATAGTAGCAGTAAACAGAAGCGTCTGTCTCTCGGTAGCTGGGGGCAGAACAGAGAGGCACTCTTCCACGTCAGGAAGCATACTGCCAGGCCCATTGGCGTTGAGAAGGCGATCAGCTTCATCAAGAACCACGTATCGAACTCTCCTCAATCCACAAATGGTGTCCTCTCCGGAAGTTCGAATATGATCCGCAAGACGACCAGGGGTTGCAATTATCACATGCGGCCGCTTTCCGATCTCAATGGCCTGTGTGCGCATATCTGAGCCTCCTGTCACCAAGATCGCCTTGAGGCTCTGAGGAGAAGAGATGGCCTTGAACTGCTCAAAAATCTGCAGCGCTAGTTCTCTTGTTGGTGTTAAGACGATAGCAAAGATGGCAGTAGGATCTTCTGACCATTTCTGCAAGATAGGCACAGCGAAGGCTACTGTTTTACCGGAACCTGTTCGACTACCACCGATACAATCCCTGCCTTTCAAGATCTCGGGGATACAGCCCTTTTGAATCCCCGTCGGCCGTTTAATAGCCATATTTGCTAGTGACTGTACCAGCCATGGTCGCACGTTGAGGGAAGAAAAGGTGGTATTTGGGTCGGTAGGAGCCTGAACCGAGTTCTTGGTTGTGATCAAGGCTTTAGTTTGAGCCTCCTTCTGGTCGACTTGAACGGCTCGCTTGATTCGAGACGGAACCTTGATAGTAGAAAGAACTCTCTTCAACTCGTCATCTTCCCCTTCCTCGTCTTCGATCTTGTCACCTTCATTCTGGGGCTCTTCTGTTGTCCTCCGGCGTTTTCGAGATGTGGCGCTGTCGAGGTAGTCAGACTCGTCAGAAGATGAACCGGCACCAGACAAGATTTCGTCGTCTGACACAGCAGTTGTACGCTCGGGGTCGGCAGGTGGCACCATGATTCGGGTTTATAATAGCAGCAGTCAATTTGATCCTTTCAAAGACCAACCTCCCAAGCTAAGGCAGGTATGCAAAGTTGGATCTGACTAACTTAGACTGGAATTTTTTGGCGGTGACAGGCGTCGCAAAATCGCGGGACGGGGACCCTTGATCCACTTTCGGCGCCACATGCAGGCGGTCACCTAAACGCGCGCTTACAGCAATGGGGAATGCCACTAAAAAGGCGCTTTCAAAGGTTAACCCTCCCTACGACGCTCACCTATCGCGAATATACTGATGACTGATGACTTATGACTGATTCCATTGTTTTCGTTTTAAATTATCTAGTTATGTACCAATCATGGCTAGTCTTATAATTCCAATAATGATAGAAAACGCATTTGAAGCCGACACTCGGGCGCCTGTCTTGCATCACAAACCTGTAAGATCGCCCGTAATATCACAAGGTTGCTTTGACAAATGGGGAGACATGCCTGGTATATGTTCAGCTGCGACATAGCTAGCTGATGTGACAGTCATTGTGTTTCGCCATCTGATTGGGTTTGCAGTAGGTATTTTGTTTTGATTGTTAAACGATTTCACAAACACGTCTGGGGTCCTGGTGTTATTCCAAATATCTAGCTCAGGGGCTTCCCAGGTGCTATTTTGACTTGTCACCCAAGAATCCGTATGTTTTGTCTTACGACAACGATATTGCCAAGATTGCATATTACTCTCGAAAGCTTTACGAATTAGATGCTGACCGAAGGCTTGAAGGATCTCCTCATCCCTCCCTAGCGAGCCATGAATTGCGGTTGGACCACGTTGATATGGGACAAGCGCTTCCGGTGCAACTGACCCATGATGGATGGTGCGAATTAACAGCTCCACTACTCCGTACCTAGGCTTGATGTCATGAAGTACCGTAGCCTGACTCTGAATTTCGAAACGAGGATGTGGAGGTTAACCCGGCTCATCGGAATATGAATGAGACCAAGTCAAACTGCACTATCGTTGGTACACCGACTGTTGGGGGCCATGGCGAAAAAACCTGAAATACTGCAGAGTGTGACGACGAGAATGACAATGTGTGTGCAACCCAGCTATAAACTTGTCCATGAGCTTATGGCTTCATGTGCCTGGATCCAATTGTCTCTCAAAAGCCCATGTCCAATATTGATGTTCATTATTTCACGATAGGTGCATTAAAGACCCCCCGACATGATGAAAGAGTCGAATCACACCAGCAAGAGCTTGCAGATTCATCCCACCTTTCATCCCACTGGCCGAACTGATGGCAACCCTTGGTTTTATATCTGGCTGACTTGACTTGCTAAACTTCAGACCAGTCGCATTTGGATGCGAGGTATCACAGGGTAAACATACCCACATATAGGTAGATAGGGAGATAGTCAGGTAACTAACTGACCATCCCTACCTTATCCCAATACACCTGTAACTCAACTTAACTTGGTCTGTGTTGTGGTTGTAGCCTGTAAGAAGTAATCAAGCGCGTGTTGTATGTATTGAGCAAGTTCCTAAACCACTTTAGATGAGCTTGGCGAGAATCTGAGACATATCTCAAAACCACCAATACCTGGGAAGCCTGCCAGCTTCCCGTCCCTCCCCCCTCAAGTCTACCTAAGCCTTAAGGTAAGGTTCCTAGGTTAGTAGGTACTTACCTACTAAGGCAAAATACCGGGCTAGGTAGCGCTCAATGCTTACGGAGTAATTACTGACATGCCCAATCGATCACTCAACGCCCCCGCGCGCGAACAAGATGGAGAGCTCCCCGCCCGTACCTCAGGTCCAATCTACTAACTGTGTAGTGTGTACTACCCCTTGGGGCCCTGTGCATCTTTCGCTGAGCTCTACCTAGGGGTCACAGATGCCCAAGCGCCCCGCCCTTCCTAGTCTCAGTGGCAGTCACAGTCACAAACCCGCCCACCCAGACCCGATCCAATCAATGCATCTATGGTGGACGCCATTCCCAGCTTATACGTCCTCTTTTCTCTAGTTCTCGCCCTCTCATATGATCTCACATCCTTTCTCATCTTTTCCTCCTGCCGTTTCGGATTCACTCGACGACGTGTCGTTCGTTGCCACGCCTTTTTTTTTGTCAGCTTAGGCCCTGTTTTGCGACGTTTTCTTGAGCATAACAACGTTGGTATATTTACGAAGTCTGCCTCACCTACTACCTCTAGACTTACCTCTATACACCTAAACGCCGCCAACCATACTTTCCCCGCTCTTTTGCGTGGGCCGTTGTTACTCCTGCCGCTGCCTCACTTGGTTCTTTGACGACGCCATTCGTACCTTTTTGACTCTCAACGAAGCAGTCGGCTTAACCGATTTCTAACATTCGCTATTGCTGCTACCTATCGCCAAACACTTGACGTTGAATTAGTTACATTCCTATATCCGTATTCATACTTACGACGACGCTGGCCGCTCGACGACGCTTACTGCTCACATCCGACTATCACGATCGTCTCTGGTTGATACCATCCTCCCTGGGAGAGACTTCTTTTCAGAACAAAGAAACACTTTCCATCTGATCCCCAACAAGACCTCATCATTTTGTATACACTATTGGAACCCTTGTCACCAGCGTAATAGCGAATATGGCCGACCAACAGCCTCAGAGTTCTGATTCGACTCCACTACCCGTACGCTCTCCTGATTGCTCTTCCTTGTCTTTAATGTCTAACTTACGAATTATAACAACAGCCTGCTGCTCCCACTCCAATTTCTCTGCCAACACATAACTCGGGCCCTTCTCCCGTGCCTCTCCTCCGACCCGCCATTCCTGGCGCCAGAAGTGGTGGAGCTCGTACACCCAGGCTTGGCCTTGCTATCCCACCATCACCTAATGCCAAAGCTGTAGGCAATCAAGGAGCAGCCGTGCCTGCACCTTCAAGGCCCCCTTTGCCGACACTACATCTGGCAACCCCTATGGGTAGTCAAATCACACCCCATGAACAATTACCACGATCCCAATGTGCAACCCAAGCATCGGCTGGTGGCGGTAGTGAAAGTAGCGCGGCCCACTCAAGGTCTGGCAGTTTCGGACCTTTAGATGGACGGGCAAGCAATCCCACTTCTGCAGGATCTCAATATTCCGCTTTGTCCTTTGCTTCGCAGTATGGTATAGGTGTATCAAGACCTCAAGGTACTCCGGATCCGGTATCTGCTGTGGGATCTATGTACTCCGAGAGAAGCGAGGGCGGGGTATCCATGGAGCGTGATGGAAGTCTCCAAGGTTTGGAAGCATTCGATAAACTAAGCCTTGAGAAGGCCAGGACTCTGGACGTTGATGAACTTGACGAAGAGGGTTGGAGAATCGCAAGCTTGGAGAAGAGAATTGTCGAGATTGGAAATCTTGGTGAAGGTGCTGGAGGTGCTGTCACAAGATGCAAGCTCAAGGGTGGTAACACTGTTTTTGCCCTCAAGGTGAGTTATCTCGACCATAAACCACAGTTTGAATACTGACATTTTTAAGGTCATCACTACGAATCCGGACCCCGATGTCAAAAAGCAGATTCTCAGAGAGCTGGGATTCAACAAAGAGTGCGCTTCAGACCACATATGCAAGTACTATGGAGCCTTTGTCGATCCGGCTACGGCAACAATCTCAATCGCAATGGAGTTTTGTGAAGGCGGTTCGCTTGATAGTATTTACAAGGAGGTCAAGCGTTTGGGGGGCAGAACAGGAGAGAAGGTTTTAGGAAAGATTGCTGAGGGTGTTTTGGGCGGCCTCACGTACCTGCATACTCGACGAATCATTCATCGAGACATCAAACCTTCGAATATCCTGCTCTGCCGAGATGGTGCCGTGAAACTTTGCGATTTCGGTGTTTCTGGCGATTTCGGTACTAAGGGAGAGGCCAATACTTTTATCGGCACCAGCTATTATATGGCACCTGAGCGTATCACTGGCCAGTCCTATACTATTACTTCGGATGTTTGGTCAACCGGAGTTACCCTTCTCGAGGTTGCGCAGCATCGTTTCCCATTCCCAGCGGATGGCACAGAAATGCAACCACGGGCTGGTCTTATAGATTTACTCACATACATCGTCAGACAGAACGTGCCCAAACTGAAGGACGAACCTGAAATGGATGTGTATTGGAGTGACAACTTCAAATATTTCATCGAGTGCTGGTAAGTCTCCCCCCCTCCTTCAGGAGCGTGTGCTAACATCGTCTTAGTTTGGAAAAACAACCCAACAGACGAGCCAGTCCCTGGAAGATGATGGAGCACCCATGGATGGTTGAAATGCGCTCTAAGCGTGTCAACATGGTGAAATATCTTTCTTTTGTCTGGGGCTGGGATGAACAACCTAAGGACTCTTAGAAAGATATACAACGAGCTCAAGCTTCGGAGCAGCAAATTGTTAAAGCAGTCCAAACAGCACAGGATGTCAAATAATGGAAGGACATGAAGACGGCACGAGTTCTCGCAAAAGCAGACGAATCGAAGCAGGCCTTGGAATAAGCAAATCGGAGAAATGGCCATGCAATATAAACGCTTCACAAAGGGCCATGAACAAACCAGAAAAGGCCACATTCCTCATCAACCATTTACACTACGCCCACGGTTATGCGAACAGAGGCTGCGGACTTGGTTGTGAGCATATCTCTTCAAATACATCGCCACTGATGTTTGTTTCATGATAAAAAATGACAGGCTCAAGAATGAGTGCGGACAAACGGCCTGACCAGCCCGCAGTAGGCAGCTTCAGAAGACCGTCTTGTGGTATTATCGTGTCCTCTGTAGTAGTGGATGGCTTTGGGATTAGTACAATTGCTCCAGCCATCAAGCTGAGGGCTACCAGAATATAGCGAGCTCTGCATTGGATAGATATACTTCATATCTGGCATCCAAGCGCCTCAATCTTACTGTATCTCACACTTAAATACATGGGTATCAAATCCCTGTCGATCCTCGACATTTTATCATTCTAGGTATACAACACCTGCTTTTCAACTGTCCCTTGTAAAGGTCTCGGTATCCTCAGTAGGGTCGCCCATGAGCTCGCGTAACGCAATAGTTGCGTACGCACTGCGTCCAAGTTGAAACTTAACTACCACCGCAACCTTTGTAGGTTCCTGAGGAGCAGGGGCCGTTTCAGGGGCAGAGCTATCATCTGCTGTCTCTGCTTGGACAGATGTCATCTCAACCTCTGTAGAAGCGTGCGTACCATTTTCAACCTTCGTTTTCTTGGCTGTCGAGCCGGAGTCAACGTCCTCATGAGAACGCTTCCTGCTAGGGCCCTTCGAAGCTTTGATATTGTCCAAGTCAGTTGGGTGCATTTGCTCTGCATCATCCGAGTAGGCACGGACCTCAGCGGAGGGCGTGGCAAGGAATCGGTTCATGATTTTGCGGTATCGGCCAGGCAGACTGAACTCGCGGCGCATACGGCGCATTTTGTAGGGGTCAAGGTTACCATTCTCGTCGCGACCCATAAAATCCTTGTAGAATTCCCCGATATCGTTCTCGGGATAAACGACGTCGTAGCCTGGTGTTGGCAGCACAATGTCGAAGATGGTGTAGTTACCACTGGCGGCTTCTTCAGCTGTAAGGGGACGAGCGCGAACGGGAGCATCTTCGTCGTCTTCGACAGGGTTGATAATATCATCACCGTCTTGGTCCTGGCCGCTGACAAGAGGCACACTCTCCGTCGGAGCGATAATGAGATCGCCGGCAATCACGTTCTTACCGTGAAGCTCCCAGCGACGACTGGCGGCGTGGTTCCAGATATAGGACTGATAGGCATGAAGGTACATGGAGCGCAAGCCACGAGTGATGTGAACCAGAGAGCCAATGAAATCACGTCTAGACTGAGCGCCCTGCCGGTTCAGATGTCTGAAGATGCTGTTCTCGGCAGAAAATCGACGAGGCATGAGGTTGATGGCTCGGTCGACATCTTTGTCTGTAAGGAAGAGCATGCAGGCCTGGTTTCGCAAACACTCGTCCCTCTTGGAGGGTTCATCAGGAATATCACCCGCTTCAGCCCTCTGTGCAATCTTATCATCGTAACGGAGTAGTGACATGACTGCCTCCTCGTACTTGTCCCCGAGGATGAGTTGCCCAATCTGGTGTGTACCGACTTCGTGAGTTCCGAAGCGCTGGTGACCAAAATAGTTGATCCAGCCATGTTCATTCATGTGATTCAGAGCCGAATCAACGTTCTTCTTCAGCACTTCTACCCGCTGGGCAATGGGCTGGTCGTTGGACTCGCCAACTATTTGACAACTCTTGATCGCAATCACGAACTCATTGCCAAGAAGCTGTCCGAGATAAGTTGGCTTGTCCTTGTAGTCGTAATCTCCCGTAGAAACACCCCAGATCCTCCCATTGATACCGGCGAGGTTTCGTGGCCGCATGTATCGCACCGAGCATCGTTGTACTGTAGAAGCTCTGCGGTCTTTAGTACCAGCGTATCCGATGACCTGGGGCTTGACCTTGAGGAAACGAGCAATCTGATTCACAGCATCCATGGTGTCGCGGTTCTCCTTGAACAGAGTAAAATGCAGGTATTCACCAGCAGGCTTTTCCTCGCGGCCACCACCGCGGCTACCGCGGCCGCGCTTCTTGCTGTTGGCTTTTCGTGGGGGAATCAGAGTTGCGACAATAGCACCTTCGTCAGTTGTGTTGGTATCTATCCGAGACTTAAAGATGCGCCGGATTTCTTGATGAACTTGGCCACGCTTTGCCCTGTCGTCCATGGGCTCCGATGTAACAGACTTCTTCTTCTCGTGGTCGGCGCCATGGCCCGACCGATATACTCCAATCAGCTCCTGAGAGAATCTCTGATCAGTCAGACCCTCAAGAATGATGGCATCCTCAGGTGAGACGTCGTTGACCGTCTCAGGCTGGGGTGCCGACTCGGGTCTCGTAGCGGTCTCGCTGGATGGTTGCTTCAAGGCATCTTTCGCAGGCTCATCTGTTTTCGTTTCCTGGGCTGTAGACTCGCCGTTGAACTCTTTCTTCCCTCCAATCGCCTGAGAAGAACTTAGTGGGGGCGCTAGGAAAGCTGTAGATTCCGCTTCTCCTTACCGTTGCTTCTTCATATGCCAGGCCAACTTGTTGTAGGTGCAGGACTGTGCCGTCTTCCTTGATCTCATTCACTTGAAAGTCCGAGAATCTGCATTGCATTAGTCTCTCAATTGCTGGTATGGCCATGATTTCAATATTCACCTTGTCCTCATTTCACCAGTCCATGGTGTCGCGAGTGGTGTCACGCGCTGGCTAATTCCTATGGATCGTGTATAAGACGCAGTACCACGCACCGCATGATGGGACTGCTCCGCCATTGCAGATACTTCGACTGTAATCTAGACGTATATCAATTCTGGCGAAAGCTTGCGACAGATGTGTTTGCTTCCGCTTGACGGTTGAATCAACTGGTGGGGGCGCCTTTGCGATCTGGATTTTTTCCCCGGCAGTATTTCATCTTGGGTTCAAATCAGAAGGCGGTGAGCCTTATCTTGCCAACCAGAATATGGTGCGGCGCCTCAAAAGGCAGGCGGTCATACGTATTTATCAAATTTATCAATCAACCTAATAAGGTAGAGGGCAGGCTCTTGTGTTTCCCAGGCTGCGGAAAAGTCGAACAGGAGAGAGCACATAGGTATGTTAGGGAAGTTTGTGCTATGGTGATATGGCTGTTGCTGGTTTTATTAAGGTAAGGTAAGGTAGCTTGGTGCTCATCGTAAGTTTTCTCGACTTTCGTCTCAAGACCAGCCAGCATGTATAGGGTGGAGGCAAGGTGAGAAGCATGAAGACTTAGCACCTATATCCCTATCGAGAGCAGCAAGAAAGGCTCGAGTAATTTACGGTAATATAGACTCGATATAATAGGTCTTAAGACCAGATGTTTTGTACAACTTAGCTTACGTTCGGAATTCTCATGTTCCCTAAGGGGTGGAACTTGTAGTGATGATCCTGTTCTTCATACGTAACCTTGGATTCTAAGAGGCACACACCTTTGGCCTGTCATATTACCGACCTAGTATCTTGACGTGAACTCTACATTTCATCGTAGAGATACTGGAAGATTTACGTGACAGTGAGGCAGCCTGAAGGTAGCTACAGCTTTCTTTAACAGGATACGTGACAATTACAACGTAAATGCCTACCTACTAGGTAGGTACTAGTGTTGCGATTCATATCTCCAACACGCGAACAACATGAGCCAGTCTACCTCAGTGATTCATGCTGGAGTTTGACAAATTAGAAGCGGACTTTTTCAGTACGGACAGTTCATGTGGCATGATACACCCCGGCATTCGACAGGGACTTTTCTTTGTGTTGCATCCTGATTGCCATTTGGAAGAGCGGACAATTATAGCTTAGTACCCTAGGTAGTAGATCACTAACAAACCATGTCTCCTCAGCATCTCAGGAACCCCTCTCTTGTACGAGTCACTAAATAGACGCTTGGTGAGTAGCCCGCATGACAAGTTCAACTAACCTTTTCTCTCTGCACCTAACTACCTACCTACCGACCTAGCTGCTATGACTTATACCACCTACTTACTTTACCGTGAGACCTCCTCGGCTGATCGGTGATGATAGTCACTTATTGGTCTATTGCTAGCTGCAAGGATCGTTTGCACACGACAAGGCGTGATCCAACCTCCCCTCCTCCAAATTTCGGCCACTTTTAAAAATCTCCCTTAACTAGTTATTATCGAGGGGAAGAGTGAGGAGCAACACCAACACACTTTTTGCTGGATTTTGGCTATTTTTGTTATTCCGAATTCTCTATTCCCATTTCTCCTCTTTGCTCAAGTTCTCTTCCAATCACTTCTCGCTTCTACGGTTGACTGCATTGGGCCCGCAATTGACATGTCAATCATGAGCCGTAAAGACAAAGGTCGGGAAAGACTCTGTCGTACGCAGCTTCGAGAGATCATCGGTTCTGTCTGTCATCATAACGCAAGTGCAACTGAAGAGTGACTCAGGAACGATTCACGATCAAGATGCCTGTAATAAGAAGCGGCTCAACACGGGACATTTACAAGGTAAGGACGAACGGATATCCATTTTTGTATGGGCCGTCACAAACAATTCGTTCACTACATCCGACTGAATGTTTCAATATTGTGCCCAATTCGATTTATTTTGGATGGCGATTGCCGGCCATGTTACTGGACACTTTCTTATCCATCCACAGCGCTAATTTCATTGCTTACAGGCGCCCTTGTCTGCTGTCCTTCGTCGCCACGGTCGTGAGCGTCGTGAACGCTGGAGTCAAGGTGAAGACCCGGGTGACTTCATGCCTCCCCACCAAGGTGAGCTAAGCCGGACACTGCTCCATGATGCGGATCTACTCACAGCGCGTAGACCAAGAGCCCAGCCATGAGCCTTCTGAAACCTCAAAAGGGAAACAACCTGAGCCTCAGCGTCTTCCATCTAGAGCTGGCTACGATACAGCTGTGCTTCTTGACTTGTGCGACACCATTCGCAGTAGCCTGCATGAGGGACGTCCCGAGGACAGGTGGGAAGAAGCCATGGGTTTTCTCGCGGCACTGCTAAGAGACGAGGAGCACTACAACCGCGCAATAGAATTCGAGACTATACGCGACACGCACCTTGACAAGCTTATATCGGATCTCATCGATCCCAAATATCGCCACCCAAGGGTGCCTATTAGATTTTCAAAAGACGTCGAAAGAGCAGAGGCCTTGGAACGGAAATGGGTTGAAAGGTTTCGAGGTCCCTACTTCAACATGGAACCAAACCGCTATCGAGACCTCCCCAAGACGGGACGGCTCAGGGATGTGGCCCTGAACCCCAATGCAGACAATTCAGAAGAACGTTGGCAAGCTAAAGAAGGCAAGACCTTGTCCGAGCTGGAGGGCAATCTGGAAATCGAACCTGGGCAGTAAGAAGACCCGACCCCCATAGCAATCGAAACTGTTTGAAGATTACTCACGCTTAAGATGCAGTTGGTGGCTCAACTTGGCTTGCGCGCATCGGGATGGCATCGTTGGTAGTGCTCGCGAGAAACCTACCAAGGGCAAATATGGAGTTGCCGCATTACCGTTGCTCACAGGGCAAGAGAAAATTGATGAAGGGGAGGGAACTCTGAAATATGTCAGGCAGGGAAGAATTACCGACATACATGTGTCGCTCATATCTCAAGTGGGAGCCACCTTTCGAATCCTGCGAGGCCATCACCTCAGAAGCCCATATGCACCAAAGGTCGGCATACGTTATGATGGTTTGTGGGTTTTCATGGCCTTTCCTGCGGCTCCTACTCGCTAATAAGGCGCCAGGTATACGATACGCCGATATAGTCAATGGTTTAATGAAGTCAGCGACCGGCACCATATGATGCTCACTTTGGAAAGAGTTGAGGATCAGAAACCAATAGAGGATATTTTGCATATACCCCGTCCATCTGAGATGGACGACTGGGAGCTCTACGAGAAATACGAGGGCGAGGCGATCAAAAAGCACAAGGGAAATAAGGCCCTTCTCGACTAGAAGTTAGAAATGGCACAAGAGAAAGTCGACCGGGAGGAGTATCAGAGGTCGCATGACTTCCGAAACTCGTTGGGTTATCAGTTCAAGAAAGCAGGACTTTATTGATTTGAGGTGAAGCATGATATGATGGGACGTATGGCTACGCTGCATCGATTGGCTTACAAGACTAGTTCATAGTATTAATGGTAACGTTTAATTAGAGACCTCTGGTATTGTCATTTATATTACCCCCCACCTACCTACCTTAGTAGTTTTGGAAGTGTTGATATGACTTGGTTGTGTGCCTCAACTGAGGGAGAGGTACCGCGTCGACACAAGATAATACAAAAGGAAAGCTTTCAAGGGGTCAGTCACCTAGGTAGGTACTACGCGGCGGGGCATGTCATCCAAGTTCCAGTCCACCGCCGCACTACAGCTGTCCCTTGCTCCTCTTACATGACATCCTCACAAACAACATGGGCAAAAACGACAAGAAAAGTGCCGACAAGGGAGGCAAGGGCAAGGCAGACAAGGGTAAAGATGCAAAAGACTCTGGCGGCAAATCCAAAGGTGCTCAGAGCATCAACGTCCGTCACATTCTGGTGAGTTTCACACAAATGCTCACCAATTGAAATACTGACCGAGGGGTGCATAGTGCGAGAAACACGCCAAGAAAGAGGAGGCTCTGGCAAAGTTGAACGACGGCCTCAAGTTCGATGAGGTCGCAAGGGAGTACTCAGAAGACAAGGCCAGGCAAGGTGGTTCACTGGGGTGGAAGACCAAGGGTAGCTTGGACCCCAAGTTTGAAGAGGTGGCTTTTGCTCTTGAGCCCAGCACAACCACCAGTCCAAAATTTGTAGAGTGCAAGACGGAGTTTGGATATCACATCATCATGGTAAGTTTACAACTTCTTGTACAAGTAATGATCCGAGATTAACATTATGGGAGGTTGAGGGACGAAAGTAGGCGACAGAGCTTAGTCACGTCAATCCGGTATGGCAGTTACAACAGAAGCACAAGAGACAGGTTGAGGATCTAATTTGATGCCCAATTTTTTTTATTCCTCTCAAATGCAATATGGCCATGAGATACGAGGCCTAAACCGTTTTAGATGCCAACCGAAGTGGCTAGAGTACAAGCGAAAAGTCATGTCGAGCGGTCTCGAAACAAAGTCAAGTCCGCCCCTCTAATCCTCTCCCTTTACATCCTACACCGTTTAAAGCCCTTACTGCTCAGTCTGGAAGTAGTTGAGGAGGATAGATCGCTCCTGAGACTCCTCACCCCAGTCCTTGACGACAACGCAAGAGCAGTTGACGACCTTGCGGGCGTTACCCTCACGGTCAAGAACGCCTATAGGTTTTCATTAGTAAATCAATCCAGACCAAAGTAGATTCCATCGGGCAAAACGTACAGAGACCGGCCCACTCGCCGAGCTGCTTTCCGTCGGGGATCTGGATCAAGGGGATGTTGTGCTCGTTGCAGAGAGCGACAACAAGCTTCTTGTAGGCCTCCTCCTCGCAGTTCTCGTTCAAGACACACATGTGTGCCTGTCGGCGGTCGAGGGCTTTGGAAGCCTCACGGAGACCACGAGCGAGACCGTCGTGCATAAGAGAGAGCTTTAGAACACCCTTGAGAGCGTCGAGAATGGACATCTGGCCCTTGGGGGCATCGCCGGAAACCTCAACGACATCGGCGACCTCGGGGGTGTTGTCTTCTACGTCCGACTGTCACAAGAAACTGTTAGCCATTATTTTTTTTTTTTCGATTTCTGGTGCTTCCCCCACCATCGCGAATTGACATCCGTTCGAGGTTGCAGTTGCAAGCCTCGACAGCGCAATTGGCGACGAGAGGCGGCAAGACTTCAAAAACTCACCATCTTGGATAATGTTTTCTTGTCGGGCGATCCTCGAAGATTTCTATGTGTATCAAGGAAAAGTTGGAAGGGGGGGTAGAGTCGTGATCTGGGAAATGTCTTCGTTTAGTTCCACGTTGATTTGCCGAAATCTAAACGACCGAGTGCGCAGACCGACCCTTAGGGCAAGTGCACGGACCCACCATCCACGCACTACCTTTTTTTCTTTCTTCCTAATCCGCGTTCCTTTACTCTGTAGTCTTCATCAATCGACCAAGTAAATCTTCGAGGTATGTATACTACGAAACTGGCTCGTAACGATTCGAATCCAGAAGGATGATGCTATTCACCATGGCAAGGCAGAGCAATCGAGGGCGTCGTTTTGCGTGAGCCGATCTTTCAACAATGGCCGGGTTCTATTCACGGATTGCGACGGCTTCACGATACGCTTCTCGTCTTCAGCACTGGGCGGCAGAACCCTCGCGATCGATCGTTGAGGGCACTCTCCTCGCTCATGAGCCTTGGAAAGGCTAACAACTGTATTTCATGGCAGATACCTCATTTCCCGTCCCGACTTGAGAATCTTCAAAACTCCGCCAAAATGGTCCGCACTTCCGTCCTCCACGATGCGCTCAACGCCATCAACAACGCCGAGAAGGCTGGCAAGCGCCAGGTCCTGATCCGACCTTCTTCCAAGGTTATTATCAAGTTCATCCAGGTCATGCAGCGTCACGGTATGTCTCCGAACTTTTCTTCCTTTCACTTGTATCCTTCGCCATTGGCTTCCACTTTTCGACGTGACAATATTTGGTAGTGGCTCTTCTTCACCATGATCCAACTACCATGAGTCGTCGACGACTCCCGATCTCCTTATTCGGCATGATAACTAGGGCGACGGTCGATACTGCACCACGACCCAGCCCCTATAAGTTGCCGATAGATTCAAACTCGGAGATCTTACACGTTTTTCGGATTCTTTATACCCATGATGTCTAACGTTTACTCTCTCGAAACATCACTGACTCGATTATCAGGATACATTGGTGAATTCGAGGAGGTTGACGACCACCGATCCGGCAAGATCGTTGTCCAGCTCAACGGACGCCTGAACAAGACTGGTGTCATCTCTCCCCGCTACAACGTCCGCCTCTCTGAGCTCGAGAAGTGGGTTGTCAAGCTGCTCCCTGCCCGTCAGTTCGGCTATGTCATCCTCACCACCTCTGCTGGTATCATGGACCACGAGGAGGCCCGACGCAAGCACGTTTCTGGCAAGATCATTGGCTTCTTCTACTAAATGGGACGGGATACCAATCAAAAAGTGATTTTTTCAAACAAAACAGGGCATTCTCGGCGTTGAGGCAGGATGATGATGACTATGACCGATGCGATTGATAGCAGTGTCGCTTATCGCACACGCGAGCACAAGAATTGAACCTTTACGAGATGCTCAGACTCAAGACTCCCTACATATGATGTGAAAGTAAAGAAAAATATGTTGATGCTCCTTCCTGACGTTATGCCCATCTCGGGCGGTACAATCCACCCGTCAGATTGCTCTGGTTATAAGTCTAGCAATCGAACATCGTGCATATGAAGTCTATTAGTGACCAGAGGCATGCCTTTGTAATGCTGCTCGATAATACCATATTGGTTATGTATGGAAAATTATTGTCCAATTTTTTCTTGGCACGGTGATCAATAGTTATCGTTGTGCCAACAACGTCCCTGTTGAGCTATTGTTTTATTTTTGGATGGTTAGCCAATTAAAATGGTGCAGCCAATGCCAGTCCACTATAGTACTTTGTCTCAGGGTCCATGTCAATTTGCCGTTTCGCGCTGAGACAGACATCATGAACAGTGATGAGTTCATGGCTACCAGACTTTGAAATTGAATTCTTTTAGCAGATACTTTTATATCATCAAGCCGATGATTGTTTTCACCATACTTCCTACCATGACGATCTAGCTTTCTGTTTGACCCAGAAGCCAACTATAAACATGATCCCCCTCTTATCGTTTCGCGCCTCTCAGCGGCGTCAACTCCTATCCATCACTGCTCTAACATTATTTTGTTTCTGCGCGTATAGTCTCTTGAGAATATTACCGGAACACACTAATGAATTTCAAATCCAAACTCAAACCCAAACACCCCTAGAGCCATCAGCAACCCCAGGATCAGCGCCACAGGATGAACTTGTTCAAGGAAGCGCCGAACCAAGAAGGGTTTCCACTCCAGCAGTGCATCCTGTAAGATATCTTGCAAGGGATGCTCAGGAGGAATTTGGAAAAACCAGGGCTCGACAGTCCAAGACGCTTGAAGAGGCTGTTCAGGAGTACCGTCGTCGATATGGTATTCCACCGCCACCTCTTTTCGACGAGTGGTTTCGATTCGCAAAAGATAACGACGTCAAATTGATAGACGAGTTCGACATGATTCATGACCTGATCACTCCATTCTGGGGATTAAAACCCAAGACTATCCGGGCTCGAGCCAGAGAGGCATTGGGTTTTGACAACGGGTTGATTGGAGTATCTATTCGAGACCACAGGATCACTTATATACAAAATGGCGTGGAATGGCAGCAAAATGCCACTAAGAGGATGATGGGCAAGTTTCTCAAGTATCTTCCAGATATGGACCTGGCATTCAACTTTCACGACGAGTCCCGCGTTATCCTTTCGCATGAGGACCTGGCGAGGTTAGTCAAAATAGCCAAAGAGCAGAACATGCCCGCAGCGTTAGCGAAATCACAACTCGCCAACGACTTCACTCAAACGAACTCGGAGTTACATGATGGGAAGTCTTTCGACGAGATAAGTCTCACACGCTTCAACTCTTTTGCCCATCAATCAACCTGGTCTCATTCTCGCCTGTCGTGTCCGCCAGATACTCCAGCTCGATGTCTCGAGGAGGAAGAGGCTGTGGACTATAGAAACAGGTACGGCATAAGTGATCTTGGCTTTGTTTACAACACAACCGCCATGTCAGACATCTGCTTATCGCCCAGCCTCAAATCTAACTTTGGCTTCTTCGGTGGACCCAATACATATAGAATTGTCCAGGATTTGTTTCCCATATTCTCCCAGTCTAAGATTTCTTCTTACAGCGACCTTGTATACCCGTCTCCCTGGGACTGGGCCGGCATGGTTAAATATGATGAGGACATGGACATGGAGTGGGCTAAAAAGGAGAGCAAGCTATACTGGCGCGGCTCGACCACTGGGGGCTACAGCCGGAATGGCCGTTGGAGACACCAGCACCGTCAACGCCTTGTACAGAAACTTAACGCTCACGACCAGGCTCATATTCTCACTAAGCAAGACGACCGTTCCTGGGCGACCAGCGAGGTCCCGCGCGGCGACTACAACGAGATGGTCGATGTGCATTTCTCTCACATTGGACAGTGTGACCAAGGTGACTGCGAGGCTCAACGAGCTTTTTTCAATGTCACCGATACTGTAGATCAGCAAGATGCTTGGTCATATAAATATCTCCTTGATATGGATGGAAACGCCTTTTCCGGTCGCTTCACTGCCTTCCTTCGGAGTCGCAGCCTCACATTCAAACTCGCGGTGTTCCGCGAGTGGCACGCTGAGTGGCTCAAGCCGTGGGCACATTACGTGCCTCTGAGTATTCAGGGAGATGACTGGCTTGAGACAGTTCGATTCCTTGAACGCGAGGAAGCTGGCCGTGAAGAAGGCGAGCGTATTGCGGCTGCTAGTCGAGAGTGGGCCAACCAGGCTCTTCGTCAGGTTGATATGGAAGCATGGTTCTTCCGCCTCATGCTTGAGTAAGTGCTAGAGTCTCGCATACTTTGATCATTTTCATTTTGATGCTAACAGCACACAGATATGCTCGAGTGATAGACGATAAGAGAGAAGTAATTGGATACGATCGCCGTAGCGCTAACATGAAGCTACCAAAGGTTGACAGTTGACGAATGAATGAATGATTAGATTGAGTGAATGACATATACGCATAGGATAGGGAGTCGGAGCATAGCAAATACCACTGGAAACAGCATGAGGTTCATATTACCAACACAGGTACTGGTGTTTCAGAGGAGTGAGATAATCATGCGTTTGTATATTATTTTGAATATGGGATAGCTTTATTACGCTTGGGATCTATGATTAAAAATTGCACACTGTACGCCACGATGCCCCTGTTCGCCAAATACATGCCATTTCTGTCCTCGCAAGTCTCAAGCATCTCGAGGCAAATGTCGCATAAAGGACACTTGCTTTTGTTCTCGCTTCCTCTAGAGAACACCGCTTTCGTCTTGACTATATGCATCACGATCAACTACCGTTTACTCCTCGTCTTCTCCTTCTGCATCGTGTTCTTCAGAGGCCGACCTCGAACGGCGGGCTGCTGGACTGTGGTGTTCTCCTTCTTCCTCGCCTTCAGCGTCCTGGCCATCGTGGTGCTCCTCTTCATTTCCTTCTTCCTCATCGGCTTGTCCTGTGCCGAGGGGGTGATCGCGATGTGTCTTGATCATGTCGCGGATATCCTCTCTTGGATCCTCGACGGTGACGTCGAGCTGGTCAACAACTTGCTCCTCATCAGTAATACCAATGTTTCGCGCAATGTTCTTTGTTCGCTGGGGTCGGATGACAGATTTTTGCATAACGGGATAGTAGTATACAGCCTTCTGGTTGGGATAGAAAGTGTCTTCGTTGTAAGCCAGGAGAACCTCTGCGTCGAACTTGGTCTCATGGTCATAATTGGTCTCCTGAGCTGTCTCATACGCTCTGAGCCGGTTGTACTGGAAGCATCCACCATTGACAGAGTCATGAGTGTAGAGTTCGTCCTCGTTGTGGTCGGCATCTTCAACATCGAACTTGCGACGGAAACGATCCCCCACGTCAGGAGTTGCCGCCAAGTAATAGTCAAAGTTCATCCAGTTCTGAGGCTTGGGGTTGTTTTCAGGATCCTGCTCGTGAGCTGCCACAGCTGCCTCATACGCTTCCTCCTCCTCGGCAGTCCGATCAATGGGCCGGAACAAACCACTGAGGAGACGTCTGTCATAATCCTTGGTGCTGACGACAGGGTTCTGGTGGAATTTGATCGTAACGTACGCGCCCGAGTCGGGGAAAGCCTCAAGATCTGGGATGAAAGGCGACACATCGACAACCTTGAGATTTCTCTTGCTTGGGTGTTTGGCGCGTTTGGGGTCTTTGAATTCCTGCTCAGCAATGTCGAAGCCCTTGTCAATCTTTCGCTTAATGACGTGAGGAGCATCGGCTGCAGGCTCCGGGATGCGTCGATTCTTGTTGGCTTTAGTGAGTAGAGCACGGGGTGCGGCGCCATCCTGTCGCTTTGTGACCGTGGAAGATATGTATTCTGTTCGGCGAAGGAAGGAAACATTGGCTTCTGCGATCTTGTGTTTTCCCAGAGCGGCGATGGGTCTTAGAAGGGGTCGATCATGAGGATGAAGAGCAGGTGGATGAGGAGGGGCCTGAATAGCTGGGGAGGCGTCAGCTTTATGAGGTCAAAACACGATAAACAGCCAACCTACATCGTTCATCGCCATCAAAAACACCAGGCATGCCGACCAAGTCAAGGGGCATTCCCAGTTCAGCATCTGCCTCAATATTGAGCGGCTGCTCCCTCGCAAGGCGCGAAGCAAAGCCTGGCGTCGTATATTGACCGCTAGCAAGGCCGGTATTAGGTATGTCGAGCAGCTTAGGAGGATGGGGTGGTGGAGGGAGCGCATTGGAGAATCGGATGCGTGCGATGAAGTCCTGGTGAACCAGGCGCTCGCCTGTGCGAGGAGCTGAAGATGACATGCTGGTTGAATTGGCAACGGGCGCCGAGGAAGACGTTGGTGAGTGTGCGAAGTCGTGATGTATTTGAAGGGTGTTGGCGCGCGATTCTTTTGTGAGTTTGGCTTGATGGAGAAGCTTTAAGCGCGAGCGCGGCTGAGTTTCGAGGTCAAAGATATCCGAGAATTGCGCGCGAGGCTGGCCTTGTCCAAGCTCCACGTTTGGCGTAGCCCACTAATAAGGGTTTCTCATGAAACTTACTCCAAGTGCCTAGGTAAACATCGATTGAACAAAGAAGTAGAATAATAACGCAGGAAAAGGGTTTTCAGGGAATATACGGAGTAAACATCCTTAACATGTTTCCACCTTGAATACCTAATTTAGCAATAATGCCACAATCAACACGCGCAAAGCGTTATACTGAAGAGCTCGGTCATACTTTTTTATTCATATGATGGTCATTTTCATTAAATAGTTCATCTGCTCTGTTTGTCATGGCCCCCAGATCCGTCCAAGTCTATAGCTAAGGTTCGTTTGTGTCATACGACCCAAGTTCCTTTCTTTATTGCCCATCCCCTATGGGGGTTGTCACCAGTCAATCCCCCCCCCCCCCCGTAATTGAAATACACGCCTCGGAACACGCATCGCATTATTGTGTCGCTTGATAAAGCTGGCCGTCATGTTTATACAACGCACACGGGCACTCGTTCAGCGGAGATGCCCGCTGTGCTGAAGAAAAGTATCCCGAAAGTCGCGTCTGTTTACGAGTTGTTCTTGGCATAGTTCTTCTTACCGACAGTAAAGGGTACGTAGCGGTACTTGATCATGTGCTGAATTTGCTTGCGCACTAGAAACAATTAATATACGGAATGTTGTCCATATCATATGGAACTTACTAGTCAGGAAGAAGAGGATGAACCAGTACATGACCAGAACAGGCCAGAAAACTGGCACGTTAAAGATCTCAAACCAACTGCAGGAGAAGCTGATGATGATAGCTCGGGTGGCCCAGTACCAGAACTTGAACTCAGGAAGTCGGCGAATGAAGGGCTTGAATTCCTCGTCCTGCTTGGTGGGAAGAGTGCCCACAGAGCCATCCTCCATCTCGTTGTCGGCCTCTTCGTTGGAGGGGTCAAACTTAGGCTGCAGGAAAGCCAGAAACAGGTTTAAAAGATAGATACCGAGCGCATAGGCAACTGCGCAGTTGTAAGTAAGATGATCCAGGAGTGTTATTTGCAGGTTCGAGCCTACCGATATACCAGCCCTGCGCAAGAAGGATTCGGAGAAAGAAGAGGAGGAGGCAGACAACAGTACCGACCCATCGGTAGAGGACGAAAGGGGTCGACTGGTCCAGCAAAGCTTGGTATTTCTAATCCGGTGTCAGAAGAGTCGCAATACATAACAGTCTGTTTCGATAGACATACTCGCTGAAGCCTCGAAGTATGGACGCTGACAGCCTCGAAAGGGGTCTGCTCAGGCTCTGGCGCATTCATCTTGTGAAGAGGATCGGTCGACCGTTGTCAATCGGGGTATATGACGGGAAGGAGGCGCAAACTATTCGAATAGAATAATCGACTGCAATTGTGCTGAACAATGACTACGACGCCGTGAGAAAAGTCGAAGTTGACGGGAAGAGAGAAAAAAAAGAAGTGATGGCGAATTTGCGATTGGGGGGTCAGGACTTCCAACTTTGGACTTTTGGCGATGCAGCCACGTAAGGTTTGTTAAGCTTTTGGTACCCAGTAGGCAAGGCTAATCAATTCCCCGGTCCTTTACCGGACAAAGGAGGACTTGATGAACCGTTGACAGGCAGTTTGTTTGGTGGCCTCCCTGAAACCGACAGTTAGCCTATGATCTTATTGGTGATTCAGCCGGATTACTGCTGAGCGATCTGAGGAGAGCCCCTTGACCCCACATGCGAATGTGGCGCAGTCTCTAATTATCTATTACCGCGTCGCGTCGAGTTGCCTACCTAACCTTACCTACCCCTGTAAGAAAGCTCATGCTGTAGGTATGTATTCAGCGCAGAGTACAGAGTACCTAGAGGTCCAACTACTAACTATACCTTACATATTACTTATTAAGGTGGTATCTGACTACTAAGGTACTCTGCACAGAGGCACAGTTTAATTTATCAGCTCATCGCTACCTGGACGACAACGTTATATCTGAAAGCTGCGATTTATGCTTTATCTAGGCAGTTACCCAAGGCAATACCATTCCAACTGTTCCTCTGCCATTGGCGAACAGGAACTTGCAGGGCGTTGCTTGGCCACTACCTCCGCTGCATCATCAATAGACTATATGTGAAAGAGATGATCAACGAGTCGAGTTGGAGGAGTTCCCTTCTTAACCACGAGTTGTTAAGGTGCTGAGATCGACCTCTCACGTGACGCTCAATCATAAATCTGGTTGTCGGCTTTGCCATGGGTATGGGCGGCCCATGTTATCCTCGGCTCTGTTGCGTCACTGGGGAAGTTTAAGCTCCCCAGTTATCAATGCAGGCCCAATACTTATAGCTCCTCACTGATCACATTCTTAACTTATACAATAGCAATCGTTTCAACTCCTCCAGTTGTGGGACCAACAGATAACGGTTTTATAATTACAATATCGATCGTTCGCTATCTTTCTCATCATATCCATTCTCTCGTATCACAATGAACGCTTTCCGCTGCATGAGACCAGTGGCAGGTCGAGTAGCCTTCCAAAAGCCTACTCTTCCTCGCGTTGCTCGAGCTTACAGCTCGGGGACTTATGAGTATATCCAGGTTTCTCAACCCAAGCCCGGTGTTGGACAAGGTATGAACGATACTGAAACAATGCAATCTCTCGGTTTGGTATATCGAACAGTATCTAACGATTGCCTAGTTACCTTGAACCGTCCTAAGGCCCTCAACGCCCTGTGCACGCCTCTTATCAAAGAGCTCAACCAGGCTCTTCTTGAATTTAACGTGGCCGACGATACGTCAGTCATCATTTTAACCGGCTCCCAAAAGGCGTTTGCAGCTGGTGCTGATATCAAGGAGATGGCCCCTCTTACCTTCGCCGAAGCTTACACCAAGTCCTTCATCGAGTCCTGGTCAGACCTCACTACTCAGGTGAAAAAGCCAATCATCGCTGCAGTCTCAGGGCATGCCCTCGGTGGAGGCTGCGAGCTCGCCATGATGTGTGATCTCATCTATTGTACGGAGAATGCGAACTTCGGCCAACCCGAGATCAAGCTCGGGACTGTTCCTGGAGCTGGTGGCAGCCAGCGCCTTACTCGTGCCATCGGCAAATCAAAGGCAATGGAACTCATTCTGACCGGCAAGTCACTTTCTGGTGTCGATGCCGAGAAATGGGGACTAGCTGCCAGGGTCTTTCCCACGTATGAGGCTCTGATGGAGGAGACGCTCAAGACAGCCGAGACAATTGCTGGCTACTCCAAGGTGGCTGTTCAAGCCGCCAAGGAGGTTGTTAACAAGAGCCAGGATCTGGCCCTACGTGACGGTGTCGAGTATGAGAGGCGGGTCTTCCACAGCTTGTTTGGTAGCCAAGATCAGAAGATTGGCATGAAGGCATTCGCAGAAAAGAAGAAGGCTGAGTGGAGCCACTCATAAGCGCTATTTGTAGTTTAACAATGTGCCTTGGTAGCAATTGTATAAAAATATGAATGCAAGAGCTATTGTAGACATGAAAACCGCCACGACGTCCGTCTGTTTACTGCTCAAGTGTGAGATAGATTGAGTTAGTTGTTCACACGCACAGATACCAGTTGCCTAGCTGGCCGTAATTTACTATACGAAACATACATGAGCCGACTATATCCAAGAGAAAAAATAAATTAGAAAAATATTCGCAATTTCACATGGGGTTGCAATGCAGGAAAGGTTTGGGGTGGCTTTATGCGATGATAATGCAACAATCCAACGGATCCATGAATGTCTTAAAATACCCCGCCTACCTATACATGTATGTTCGTCCTCATTTGCATAATTTTGTTCCCTTTTTACGTTATGCTATGGCCCAACAGCCATCATATCTCTAGATACAACCTGTACCAAAAACCGTGTGTTGTCTTGAACAACCTACTAGGTATTTCTGGTAATCCCTGACAGACATCTTGACGCCTAGACCGGCCCCGCCACACACTCACACCTACCTAGTAGGTAGGCACCTAATGGAGGTCACTACCTAGGCACTCAGGTAGTTAGTAGTTAGTAATATAGTACAGATAACTACCTAGGTAGCTGGGGTATTGGATGGATCGTAGCTTTCCTAGCCAACAAACCAACATCAGTGACCCTTTACCTTCGATCAACATATTCTCTTCAGCACAACCTTGTTTCTGCTTCACACGCATGCTGTTTTCATCCCAACCATGGGCCGGGATTAACCAAATATCATGAATGGAGCCCACGAACGCTGGCTTGGACTTGGAAAAGGAGCTGACGTGCTCTGTAAATCTCCCCGCCTTTTTGTCTCCAAAGTCTGACCTTGTCTGTAGATCTGCACAGAGCTCCTATACCAACCTTTGACTCTTCTTGATTGCCTTCACACCTTTTGCGGTGCCTGTTTGAAGGAATGGTTTACTTTCCAGGCTGCGACGGCCGAGCGGGCGCCAAACCCGCCTGCTCCTGGTACAAACATTTTTACATGCCCATCATGCCGGGCTACTGTACGAACGACCCAACATAATGCGACCGTCGTCACTCTCTTGGATATGTTTATAGCGGCAAGCCCTGGCAAGGACCGCTCAGCAGCAGAGAAGGAAGAGATGGCAAAGAAGTATAAACCCGGCGACCAAGTCCTTCCAACGATAAATACACATCGAACAGCGGATGAGCGGCGCATCGACGCTGAAGATAGAAGATTGGTGGAGGAGGTTCGAGAACTAAGTTTACAAGAGGCGGGGGTATCTTCGGGGCCACCAAGGACACGGCGGAGGCGTGAGAGTCGATCCGCAGACGACAGAAGAAGGACAAGCAGAGATAGGGAAAGGGATCGAGGTAGAGAAAGAAGCGTCGATAGCCGCCATCAGCCACGAGGAAGCCGTCGCCCACGAGTTGATGAGGGAGGTCGGCATAGCTCTGATCAGCTCCATGTCGAAGGCGATCGACGACGTCGACGAAGCGAGTCGAGGCAGCGCCAGATTGAGCACCAGTCATCGATTCGGTCACTAATCAGCTCTGGAGATATGAGTGAGAGAGATATCGAACGAGAAATTGAGTCCTTTGCCAGGCAGATCCAGGAAGAAGGCCTCCTCGACGGGCTCGATTTGGACAACATCGATTTGAGTCGCGACGACGAGCTCAGCAGGAGGATCACTGAAGCATACCGACGTCGGCAGAGGGATCGAACACGCCAAGAAACGAGGAGGAACAATGGAAATAACTATCCTCCGTTGACACGATATGCCGAGAACGCGGCAGCTGGGGATCCTCGCATGTTGGCCCCAGAAGGAGGTCGGCCAAGAGAAAGATCTCGACCACATTCTCGATCTGCTAGCGCTGCAAGTGCTACCAGTGCTGCGAGTCAGACAGAGGAACGGAGTCGTCCCGCAACATCTACGACCTCAGCAAACTTAGAGGTCCAGGAGCCAGTCCGAAGGCCTCGGAGACGGACTGCTAGCGGAGGTCGAAGCTCTACCACTCCAGTATTTCCGACCACTTCTGAGCCCAGGCCTGCTGCTCGTTCCTCTACGGACCTGGGATCGAGGCCCCAGGCTTCCGATATAACGCAGTCCCGACCTAGCTTTAGCGAGGGACGTAGTACCAGCACACCCATCCATACTGTGCCGTTTCCCAACCCAACAGAAGCGGCTTCATTCAGCAACAACACCGGGAATATGTCGTTTGCTAGTCGTCAAGGAACCTCTCAAAGTGCATCGGTCCCTCCCCTATTCTCCCACCATGATGCAACAGCCGGTCGGGCAAACAGACCTCGTCCGGTTGATCTGGCTATTGTTCATCAGACTGTGACCAGCCCGATTAGTAGTCCCACTATCTCGGGACACCACAGGACCAGGTCACTGCTCTACCCTGAACCTTCAGTCAGCTGCTCACGTTGCAACAAGCAGCACATTGAATATGAGCTCCATTACAATTGCTCCATCTGCGCCAATGGACAGTGGAATATATGCCTCAACTGTTACCGGGCTGGCAAAGGCTGCCATCACTGGTTTGGGTTCGGCCATGGTGCTTTTTCAAAATGGGAAAAGATTCGGCAGCAGAAAGGGGATGCTTCACTACCACAGCCACATACACTGACCGCTCTCCGTTACCGCCCTCCCCGCTCATCTCCTGGCGGGGCAGACGGACGAAAAACACTGACAACGGACGATCCTCGACATCGTTTGGAAAGCGGTACTTTCTGCGCCAAATGCTCCGCTTGGACGAACGAGTGCTATTGGCGGTGCGATATATGTAACGAGGGCGACTGGGGTTTTTGTAACGACTGTGTAAATCAGGGAAGATCATGCACGCACCCCTTACTTCCAATGGCTCACGAAGCCACCCAGTCTAATCAACACAGGCCTGGAAGTCCTCCCAGATCGCCCGGTCGACCCACGGCAGCAACGATATTCAAAGGTCCTAATGCATCCAGCATCAAACCATTCGAGTACTTGTCATTCACCACAAGATGCGACCTGTGTCAGGAGCCCATCCAACCGAATCAAGCACGATACCACTGCTATCAGTGTACAAGCTCTTTGGTATCAGATGCTGCACCAGGTGATTACGATATATGTTCTTCATGTTATGGGAACTTGATTATACAAAGACAAATCAGCCCTGAAAACGGCCATTCAGGTTGGAGGAGATGCCTCAACGGACATAGAATGGTAGTCATCGCATTTACGGATGGGAAGAGTGGGCGATGGAGATATATAGCCCAGGACTTGGTAGGAGGCCAAGGACTAAAACCAGAGGCGGCTGAAAAGGCAGAACACCGCGAGAAAGGACTTCAGAAATGGGTTTGGCACGAAAATGGTCAAGACCTGGCCCGGCTTGTCACCAAAGACGTGTCAGAAACGGCGCCAAGTGAGAGCGGTTTCGCAAAGAGCTTGCCACCTGATGGCGGAGTTGGACTGAAGGCGACTGCGAGGTTCGGGTGGTACCCCAGACCGGGAGCGGACGACGAACTTCTCTTTCCAAAAGGAGCGGAAATCAAAGAGATCGAGGATGTGAACGGAGAATGGTTCTTTGGAGCATATATGGGTACTCGGGGCTTGTTTCCAGCGCCATATGTGCGGTTGGAACAGGATGCCTAAAAATGCAAGAGCTGACGGCTCCGTGGCAGACACGCAAGAATCTAATACATATTTACTCATATAATGGCTGTGTTGGCACCTTAGGTAGTTTGTTGGTACTCAGGCTTCAAGCCATATGGAAGTCGGTGCGGGACTTGGTCATCCAACACCGACAGCCCGGGATTGCGCCATTGCCGATTGCGGCCCCACCATCCAAATACATTTATTTCCCTTTGATCTCTTCTATGAGCTCAACTTATTCCTTTTGTGGCAAACCCCCGACCTGGTGACTATCAATTGATCTGTCCAAGATCGCGCCGCTTCACTATTAAATCATGTTCCGTCCCAGCGTTAGTCGGCTTGCAGCTACCGCGGCCAAAGCTGCGGCAGCTCCCAGCTCTCACACCCTCAGTGTGTCCCGAGCTCAAGGTGTCTCCAGAGGTTTGACAGGAGGTGCGCCTATCGTCAATGTAATCCCGGTTCTTGAAAGGGAGTCTGACCTACAATAGCTATTGGGAATACCCCTCTCATCCGTCTGAATCACCTTTCCGAGGAGACTGGCTGTGAGATCCTTGGCAAGGCAGAGTTCATGAACCCTGGGGGTTCTGTCAAGGATCGCGCAGCGCTGTATGTTGTTAAGGACGCTGAGGAGCGCGGTCTCCTCAAACCTGGAGGCACTGTTGTCGAAGGGACTGCAGGAAACACCGGTATCGGTCTCGCTCACGTCTGTCGTTCGCGCGGCTATAAGCTCGTTATATACATGCCAAACACCCAGTCTCAGGGCAAGATTGATCTTTTGCGGCTCCTCGGCGCTGAGGTCTACCCGGTCCCTGCTGTCGCGTTCGATAATCCCGAGAACTACAACCACCAGGCCCGTCGACACGCTGAGCGACTCGACAACGCCGTTTGGACGAACCAATTCGACAACACAGCCAATCGCCGTGCGCATATCGAGACGACGGGCCCTGAGATCTGGGCGCAAACGGATGGCAAGGTTGACGCTTTCACATGCGCTACTGGCACTGCTGGTACCCTAGCCGGCATTACAAGATATCTGAAGGACGTATCTGATGGCCGGGTCAAAAGCTTTCTTGCCGACCCTCCTGGCAGTGTGCTTCATTCTTATGTGTCATCTGGCGGCAAACTTACCGAGCGCACGGGTTCCAGCATCACTGAGGGTATTGGACAAGGTCGAATTACCGACAATCTCCAGCCTGATATTGGCCTGGTGGACGGTTCGCTGCACATCTCAGACGAGAAGAGCATCGAAATGGTCTACCGATGCTTGGATGAGGAAGGGTTATACCTCGGTGCCAGCTCCTCTCTCAATGTTGTAGCTGCCAAGGAGGTCGCTGAGAAGCTGGGCAAAGGTCATACTGTTGTCACCGTCCTCTGCGATGGGGCTTACAGATACGCTGATCGACTGTTCTCACGAAAATGGTTGACAGACAAGAAGCTTCTGGGCGCAATTCCCAGCCACCTGGAGAAGTACATCGTTTTGCCTTAGAGAAAGAGGCATTCTTTATAAAAAAGAACCTCGTTGTTACATATATAGTACATGATAATCCCCCCGCTATCCGTGACAGATTGTCCACATGTAGACTCCAGGTCTTCTCAAAGTGCATGAATATTTGTGTCTAGTTATCCTCTACATCGTTCCTGGGGCGGGGCGCAGCAGGCAAATGTTGTTTCCAGTTGGGCTGTCGGCCTGTGACTTTCTCATACGCTATGTCCCAGCCAAAAGAGTTATTATCGGGGTTCATCATAACAAAATCTTCGATGTGTTTTTCCATTAGATCGTGGACAGGCTGCAGGTCTTTGGCATCTTCACCGATGATCTCCTGTGCTAGTTCTATCGCCCTGATGTTCTGGGCAAGAGTCCAAATGTAGTTGGAAGGAGAAAGGTGTTGCCTTTCGCGTACGTAGTTGTCGCTGTTGGGCTTGACTCGGCTATTGATAGAATTCAGGTAGGGTGAGCTTGTTAAGTCATCGGATTCTCGTTCAGCCCATGCGCTGGTGATAAACTCAACATTGTCTCGAAGCTCTCGGATCAAATCATCCACGGGAGCTCCGGCTGCCTGCTGCTCCTTGACTGTAGATGCTTGGGAGAAGAGAATCATACCCCGGATAATGGGATTCATATGAGGCTGACGACGAGGGGGTGTGTTCTTAGCAAGGTGCTCAGGGCGCTGAATGATATCCCAGACCATTTTATTCCACTTAAGAGCCTGTTGCGTCTCGCTCTCCTCTCCTTTCGGGGATATGATCTTACGGTTAATAGATCCCAACAGCAGGATGACAGTGCTGTCGCGCTGTAGACTTAGTCCCGTCTTTTCAACTTGCTGGGCGCATTCAATGACCACATACGGCTGCCCATCATGGCCTGCACGTCGAGTCACAGCGTCGGCATGCCAGCGTTTGAGTTTAATTCCTGCTTTCTTATAGCCAGCAAGCAAGGTGCTTATGTTATCCCATTCCTCCTTGGTTTTCATGAGCTTTGTTGCTTCTGCAAAAGCCTTCATCGAGTTTGGGATATCGTAGAATCGATCAATAGTCTTGAAAGTGTGCTCGAGCCCATCGACTTCGATGGTGACGGGATTTCGCTGGATGTAGTCGCTCTTCTTGGGGTTGAAAACGAGCTTCCTCGCTTTCTCTGGTAGGTGGGCTGGGAGAATGATCTTCTCTTGAATTTGTGTGAGAATTTCGTTCAGCTGAGGATTTTTAGTCTCGGCGAACACAGCACTAAAACCTTGTCGATTGTCAACTTCCTGAATTATAAGCGTTTCACGTTTTTTTTTCACTTACTGCACGCAGAAGATATACTGAAGCATCTGTACTGGATAGCAGGCAGTGCAAGGGATGTCCGCGGGTTGGCCACAGGCCTCAAGCCCAAAATCAAGGATCTGTTCAGCATTGTGCTGACTGTCACACAGTGCTGTGATAACTTTTGAGGTTTCAAAGCTTGGGCAATTCCCACCAGATCGTAAGGTAGGTACTCCGTAGGTAGGTTCATTCTGCGTCCCATGGAAAAAGCCACCGGATGAACTGTCAGCCGAGCCAATCAGCAAGGAGAATTGGAAGTATCGGGCGTAGCTCCAGAAATTCTAGCGCCTGTCTCAACCTCAACTACTTGTATAATCACAATAGTTCAATTTACAATGAACGTCGCCATCGCGGGACGGCCAGTTGGCTGTCTCAAATCTGCTCTTAGACGGACAAGACTCATGAGGGCTTTCGAAAGGAGGATTTCTTCAGCAGCCGTTGAGCCTGTGCCCAAGCCGATACTGAACGCCTTCAGTGCTGAACAACGTATGTATCTTTACGATCTGCATTGTTGCGAAAACAACATCGCTGACATTAAGACCAGGGGCGGATCTCACGAAGGTTAGCAAATTTCATATCTACCCTCGAGTCCCGAGTGTTCGTACCACCCACCCCGATCCTATGCCCGCACTTCTGCAAAAGCAACTCGCGAAACTCGACCCAACTGGCGCACGCACACGATTGTTCTCAAGAGAGCACGCCGACAGCGCTAAGGTTGGCGACGTTCTGATGGTGACGACGAAGGGCGGGGAACCCTTTGCCGGCGCTTTTCTACAAATCCGACGCCGAGGTCAGGATACAGCGATCCAACTGCGTGGACAGATGATGAAGGTTGGTGTGGAGATGTGGTTCAAGATCTACAGCCCGACAGTGACTGGTATCGATATTATCTGGCGACGGCCTAAGAGGGCACGACGAGCACGCCTCACGTACATGAGGAAGCCCAAGCACGACATGGGTAGTGTGGATCAAATGGTGTTTGCATGGAAGAAGGAGAGATATACTCTACGGTCACGAGCAACTCAGTCTGGAAAACCCTCCGGAAGACAACACGCCAAGATTCTTGGACAGAAGAGGAAATAGACGCAAGGATGTACGAAATGTGGTTGTATGATATATTGTGTAAGAACCTATTGAGACATAAAAATCGGTTACTCAAGTCTACCTCTATCATGCCAGTAAGCCAAAGGATGAAGTGATGGTCTTCACTGATGTTGACGGGTGTATAAGAGCATGGGAACCTGTAGCTATGACTCTAGCGCATTCAGTTGATTAGACTGTTTATAGACCGCCAGGTTGCCAAACACAGGCCTCTTTGTACAGATTCCTAGCCATTACCAGTCCAATACAACGCTGTTCATATTATCGTTCGTAAAAAGTAGCCTTTGACGATCTATTCGTTGTACGGGCAGGGCATATGTTTCATAGTAAAAAAATCGCAGCCAATCATCAATAGAAGCTGAGGCTTTTCGTCCGATGAAATGCCGGACTTCTATTGGTACTATCCTATTTATTCGAGTGTCACGGTATATGTTCATGCGAGCTTGTTTGAGAGTGGAAGATCCAAACAGGTCTCGTCTGATGTTGATTACTTCTGTGAACTATGTCATACTCATCATTTGTTTGAAACCCTATAGGTGCTAGAAGGTGTTCGAGCCTCGCAGAAGACACGGAATGGCATCGTCGACATGACATGAGATTATTCAAGATTGCCCTGCTTCTTCAATACATGTAAAGCTCTAGATGTTGTTGTTAACTCCTAGTTCAAATTCGGTTGAAGCTGGACCTGTCTACCCCTCAACCGCCAATAGAATATACTACGCCGGTTGCATAGGTAATACAGAAGGTTCTACAAGACGTTAATTAACAAACGTTTAGCCTAGCCGTTTACTCCGTATGCACATTGAAGCTTATTAGTTTGATCTACCCCCAATGATAAAGTAGGCAGATGTGACAGCCCAGCGCCATGCATCGGGATTTACAGCCGGTTGATCGACCCCAGCGTTTCGTTCCTCGCGCAGGGGTCCATCCACCCTGGTCAAAATGAGCCCTCTAAATTCAACGGCTTACATACAGTACCTAAGTACCTAGGTATCGAACTTAGTACCCCTCACACTTCCCGTCAGGATAGAAGGGAAGGAGTCGGCATCACTCGACGGAATGCTAGTTGTTTCAAATGAACCAACAAACAAAAAGGAGAAGACCAAACAGACATAATTAGTCCCAAGTCTATTTATACTACGCTGTGCATTGTCTCGAAGATGTATCCAGGGGAAATCCATAGTACATTCTCATGCGAGGAAGTGTAGGATGCTTTGGGTACGACTGATAGAACCCAACGGCCAGGTATAAACGTGACGGCCGCCTCACCATTTGGATATGTAACTTATCTATAGCTAATTACCTATCTTTTGAGCTACCGTGTGCGGCCATATAAAATTTCAGGTCGAAATTTCTTGCAGGGAACGGATATTCAACATCAATTCAAATCGATAAAACCCCGGTCTATCAACAGTTGGATCCATTCACTAACTTTAGCCGCTCTTAAGCAAGCGCTGAAAAACAGCTAAAAATGGACGTTACTAGGTATTCCGCTCAGGGGATGCTTCCACTGCAACCCGGCAACGTGGAGGGCAACGAGAAGTTCCCCAATTTTTGTTTACACGCGGACGCCCAATCCAGCGACGACTGCGACTGCAACCAGCAGCAGCGCTACCAAGAGAACAAAGAAGACTACTACGCCTACCACACAGATCTCAGCACCAACAACAACAGCAATTGTAATCAGCATCATCAATATTTCCACAATTCTCCATCTGCTTCAATATCGGCATCATATCGCTTATCGTACATCTCCACCGTCTCGGCCTCGGCTTCATCTTCATCCTCAAGGATCTCTACCGCTTCATTCGAGTCACTTCCTATTACCCCAATTTCCGCATTCGAGGCCTCCCCACACTCTCCTCGCTCTTTGTCTAACCGGCTCTCCTCGCCCGTAACTGGATTCATCGCCCGTCATCGAACACTCACACAGAATTATTGTTCTCTCTCATACTCTCCACCATCTTCACCGACCCCGCGCACAAGGCGGGACAAGCTACAGCTGCATGCGGCTCGAGTGCAGCGGTCAGGCAGCAAAACTACAAATACAACATTTCTTCCAGGTCTTCAGAAAAGGAAACAGTCAACCAATTCGCGAAGGTTCCCACCAAGCACATCTAATCTTGCAGACGCTCTTGCTGCTGTTGAGCCTCCGCATGATCAAAGGTTGACGAGAATGGCTTTTGCAGAGCAGCAAAGATGGGTTACGGTCCAGCAAAAGACCTTCACCAAATGGTATCTATATCTTGAATTCCTGGCCTGCAGTATGCTCACATCCCTTTTCCAGGCTTAACACGAAGATCGAGGCTCGAAACCTTGAGGTTAAAGACCTCGTAAAAGATCTAAGCGATGGTGTAAGTTTACTTTCTGTATAATTATCACCTGACGGTCACTGACATCTTTGCATAGGTCATGCTGATTCATCTCCTCGAATGTCTTTCACACGAATCGCTCGGCCGTTATGCCTCAAAACCCAAGCTTCGAGTACAAAAATTCGAGAACGCGAACTTAGCACTTGACTTCGTCAAGTCCAGGGGTATTCAAATGACCAACATCGGCGCTGAGGATGTGGTTGATGGCAACCAAAAGATTGTTCTTGGTCTCATCTGGACCTTGATTCTTCGATTTACCATCAGCGATATTAACGAGGAGGGCATGTCAGCAAAGGAGGGCCTTCTACTGTGGTGTCAACGGAAGACGGCGTGTTACGACGAGGTCGAGGTGCGAGACTTTAGCGCCAGCTGGAACGATGGCTTGGCGTTCTGTGCTCTATTGGATATCCACCGACCCGACCTCATCGACTATGACGCCCTGGACAAGAAGGATCATAGAGGCAACATGCAACTAGCATTCGATATCGCACATAAGGAGATTGGTATCCCTAAACTGCTTGATGTGGAAGACGTGTGCGATGTGGCCAAGCCCGATGAACGATCTCTGATGACTTATATTGCATATTGGTTTCATGCATTCTCGCAAATGGAAAAGGTCGAGAACGCTGGACGTCGCGTTGAAAAGTTTGTCAACAACATGCAAGGGGCTTGGGAGATGCAAAGTGCCTACGAAAGGCGGATGCGGGCGCTCCTACAAGCCATTCAGGAGCAGATCGAGGTGTGGAAGCAGGCTACTTTCGAAGGAACATACGCCGATGCCAAGGCTCAACTAAACCAGTTCTTTGAGTACAAAAAGGGTAAAAAAAGACAATGGGTCGCCGAGAAGAGCGACCTGGCAACGTTGCTCGGAAACATCAAGACCAAATTGGGGACTTATCGCCTACGGCCGTACGATCCACCCGCGGAGTTGAGCCTGGATGCTCTCGAGAGGAGGTGGGCAGAGTTAGCATCAAATGAGATGACACGTGCCCAGCTAATAAACGAGACGATCCGAGAGTAAGTCGACTCTCCTTAATAGATGCCCCCTTCTTCTTTTCTTCGATTAACATTGCTACAGCATCAAAAACGCCCTCCGCAAATCCTTTGCTGACAAGGCAAATGATTTCGCAATGGCTCTCAATACCATGCAGTTGGCTATCTCTGGCCTTGACGGTGACGTGGAAGACCAATTGCACCATGTAAGGAAGCTGAGTGAGAGTCTTTCTCCCTTAGACCAATACTTGGACAAAATTTCAGAGCTGGATCAGAAGTGTCAAGAGGCCAATATTGAGGAAAACGACTTTACTACCTACACATATGACGAACTTTCGTACGAGCTTGGTCTTGTTAAAACTTCGGTGCAGAAGAAGCTTGCATTTTTGGAGAACCAGATGGTAGCACGAAGCATGACGAACCTGACCCCTATCCAGCTGGAAGAGTTCGAGAGCGTTTTCCGTCACTTCGATCGTGACGATACAAACTCTCTACAGGAACTTGAATTCAGCGCGGCACTTGCGTCACTGGGGCTTGTGTTCTCAGAGGACGAAATGCACGACTACTTTCTCGAAACATCTGGTGGGCGCGACTATGTAACGTTTGAACAGTTTATCCGGTTCATGGTGGATGTGACAGAAGACCAGAACACTGCAGAACAAGTCTTCCAGTCGTTCCGCGAGGTGGCTGACGGCAAACCATACGTGACAGAGATGGATTTACGACACAGCTTGGTGCCCGACGAAGTGATTGACCAACTGGTCGAGATCATGCCGCCTCACAGTGGGCCAGACATGTCGGAGGATAGAGGAATGCCACAGTACGACTACATCTCCTTCATGGAGAAGCTGATCAACGAGCAAAACAACCAGCAAGAGAATTCAGAAGCTACCCAACAGAATAGAAGCGACGCTGAGCCACAAAGCCCTCACACAAATGGGGTCTAGGAGAAACAGGGTGAAGACCCATGGCTAGAGATGCACGCATCAGTTCAAATGGAACTGAGTATGAAACTTGGCATCACGAGTCCGAAAAGGAGGGAGGGGTAAAATATAGAGAGAAACGCTGGCGAGATGCAGTATACTTACATGTCCCTTCTTAAAACGATGCATCGCCTAGTGGCGTTTCACCTTGTGCTGGCGAAGACGGAGGGTGCATTTCGACTTACGGTAAATAAATATCCCATTAACTTGTACCAGAGAGGGGATGACTATTTGGTGGGAACGAATGGACGGCTGATCAGGATAACCACACATGAGTTAGGCGTCCAACTCAGCTTTCTTGGGGTTATCGCCGTAGGAATGTGCCTTCTTTTATATTTTCTCCTTCTTAGTTAATACCACCAAGAATACTTGATAGGCCGAAGCTTGTGTTCACTTCTTCGATCTGCCATACACTTACGCCAAGTTGAAGACCTAACAGTACCTTTGAGACGATTTGGGGGTGGAATGATTTGAGGTTGGGACTATGCCTATCTCTATAGGTAGGTAGCCAACGTGAGAGGGATACAAGAAGGTTGACTCTCTTCATCGAGACAGGAGAAAGAGCCGGATCGTGCTAGAGGCCAAATTTATCGCAGGATCCTCGATTTCCTCTCTTCAAAACTTGCGTTTGAACCCTCACAGCATATTTATTATTAATTTCGAGTGTATCTGCTCAGACGATAGGCCACTGCTCCTTTGGGTAGCTATATTCGCTGCTTTGAGTGACATGTTGCCTCTCCTCGGTCATAGAATATGAGATAACACTTGGGAAACACCGGCGAAAGATCAGCCTTTCGAAATCTTACCAAGCTCGGGGGCCGTTCGGGTGATTCAAAGGTTTCAGCTTGGCCACTAGGAAGACAGAATTATAGGTTTAACGTGACATGCAATTGCAGACCCCATGCGGAAGCACATCAAGGTAAGTGAAGCATTCGCCTTCTCTTATTTTCTTTTTACTCATCTAGCTTGCCTTCTTCCCTAGAAACATTGGGCCCGTAGAAAGTCTGCATTACTTAGGCAAGGGTTCAACTCGACATTCGATGCTAGTTACACTCTCAAGGCTGAGGGCGCCGAAGATCTGCTGATGATGATTCCTGAATGAAAGTTTAGCCATCAGCCACTGAGATAGTATCATACCATTTCGGCGTCAAATGAAACTTGACGCAAGAGTGCGGTCCTCGCAACTCTCCAAGCTCTGCGGGTCCTTTTAACCCGAGGATCGGAGGGTTACGCTTGATGGAGTTCAGTGTAAATTCATAAGGTACCTAGTTGTATGGACTGAGCAGCAAGAGCAGCAGTGCTGACGAAACGGGGGTTCTGGGTTTCGTAGTAACAACTAAGGTACCTAACTTACCTTAAGGTACGGGTACCTTGGCGCTTACCTACCTGCACTAAGGCATCATGAGGTGCCAACTTATTGGACTTGTCCATCGAGGGTGGAGGGGAGGATTTATTGGACGGAAGATTATGTACATTTGTATATTCTGAAGAGTGGGAGAATGGAAGTGTACGGCAAAAGGGTGGGTTCACCGACGTTAAGACGGGTATTTTGATTCGGCGTAAAGTCAACTTTGCCGAATCATATTAACAGAGCGGAATAACTAACCCCTAGACTATCACAAGAATTAACCGGTCCGCCCTTAATACCAAGAAATGCCTTATTTATAATTAATTCACAATAATATTATTTATAATTAGATTTTAATAAAATAGGTATTTTTATAATTACTAAAGCTTGCTCTAATAGCTAGTCTTTTTTCTTTTAATTTAATATAGTTATCTAATTATTTTAGTATTAAATATATTAGCTTATTAATTAAAGCTTAGAAGATCTTATCTTAATACTTAAAAGTAGCTTTTT